>NC_142875.1:114920000-114990000 GCF_051225735.1 Oryctolagus cuniculus | reverse complement strand
TCTAAGGTAAAAATAAGAATAAAATATGGCCTTTTCCCTTAAAGAGCCAACATTCCACTTGAGGAAGCAGATACATGAGTAGACAGTAGACAAACTATAATATATCATTGTAAGTGCCTAGAAATATTACAAAATAAGTTTTTTGAGAGAATAAAGGAGGGGACATATCATTACCTGTAAAAATTGAAGCAATCTTTGATGCTACTTCTTGAATCAGAATTAGGCAATTAATAATATTCTATGAGTTAAATGTGTTGCTCATTTCAAAAGAAAAATACAGAAATGAGGTTAAGTAAATATGCTTCTACTTAAAGAATTTTACATAGACAATTCTTTTGTAACTAATTACAATGGCAATAACACTAGGTATCATTTATTACACACTTATTATGCACCAGACAGTGTTCACAATGCTTACTTGCATTCTATATCTTGCCTCATGTAACAATCATAAATGTATTATTATTATTATCTGCATTTTATATGTGAACAGGCTAAATGACTTGTTAAGGTCAAGCTGAGAAACTAGAATGCTGCAGTGAGATATGTGAACTGAAGCAGTCTGTCCCTAAAGCCTGATATAGTAAGGTATATATTTTCAATAAAATACTTACTGATGAACAAATATTAAGCATTCTATTTTGAATAGTAATTTTTGTAAAATTTTCCTCAATATTTCAAAGGCCTAAAATAGTAGCCTCCTGCCCAGAAAAACCTCACTCTGCATTATGAAGTTAGCAGGTTCTAAGCTCAATAGCAATATATCCTTGAGAGCAAACAAGAACTTTATTCCTCAGCTTTTGACAACCTTTATTATTTCATTTATCTGCTATTCATAGTGAGATGTAAACATCTTACTTCCCAGTGTGATCCTCATATCAACAGTGGGTCAGTTTAAAATATTGGGAATCAATATGTTATAAAACATCAGCCAGTACTAAAAAGGCAGACCCAGAGAAAATTCATTGAATGTCAAATAAAAAATAAACATCAACAGTTAAAAATGTAATAAGATAATAAATAAAAGCAGGGAATTAAAAAAATTCTTAACCCAAAAAGCAATTTGACAAGTAAGATATACCTGTATTAAACACAAAGCCACTTACAGTACAGGGAGCAATGAATTTTTCATGCAGGTAGACAGAACAATTCTTTTCTAAATTTAATAGAATACATGATGTTAGTGCCACTGATGGTGGAGTTTGGGACTCAGAAAGGGAGGGTACAGTAGAGTCTCTGTAAAGGCATGAGTTAGCATAGGCTCTACACTTTTATTGATTTGTATAGACACCCAAGACTAAGCATTTTCTGACTCAGGATCTCTTTTTCATATATATATGCCTATATTTCTTATGTGCAGGTACATGGTTCTTTTTCATTTTTCTTACTCTCATGCCCTTCCATTTCTCTCCTCCAAACTTGCACAATCTGACCTTACTATCGTTGATCAGTTAGTCTGCTTGGATATCTCTGTGACACGTCTTTTTTTGACCTCTCATGGAATCCACGGTTCTACAGAAAGTTCTATAAAAAGTGACAAAAGTAGGCCAAGACAGTCCTTTTGGGCTGCTTAAAATTTAATGTGCAGCAGCTAACAATCAAAAGGAAACAAATAATAGTCTTGAACATTGTCTGGATAAAATAGGAAGACAATAGGACAGAAGGAAGAGTGATCTGGGTCCTACAGTCCTCTCAGTTCACCCAGGGGAAAAATCTATTACCAAACACATTTTCCCATAAACCAGGACTTAAAAAATACCTCCTTCCTTTAATGCTGTTGCTTTTAGGGCAGGTACACAATTCTGGAAGCCCTAGACTTCCCCATAGCATCTCCTTTCCCCAACTGCTCTTCTTGACCTTATGTGCTACTGAACCCACAAGATTCAAGTGTAGCCTAAAAGAATGGTCCTCTAATTCTGAAAAGGCAAAGTATGTGGCCAGAGCCATATAACCCTAATATATCTTTATTTATTCACATGTCTATTCAATTTGCATGCTTTGGTTTTGGTCATGTCTTTTTTATTTTTTAAAGATTGATTTATTTATTTGAAAGAGTTACACAAAGAGAGGAGAGGCAGAGAGAGAGAGAGAGAGAGAGAGAGAGTCTTCCATCTGCTGGTTCACTCCCCAATTGGCCACAATGGCTGGAGCTGAGCCAATCCAAAGCCAGGAGCCAGGAGCTTCTTCTGAGCCTCCCATGTGGGGGCACGGGCCCAAGGAGTTGGGCCATCTTCTACTGCTTTCCCAGGCCATAGCAGAGAGCTGGATTGGAAGTGGAGCAGCCGGGTCTCGAACCAGCAACCACATGGGATGCCAGCACTTCAGGCCAGGGTGTTAACCCACTATGCCACAGTGCCAGCCCCTTGGTCATGCCTTAAGCATTATGTAAACTTTTAAGGAACAGGCAAGAACTCCACCCTCAATATTCTCATATTCTAATGGGGAAAAGATGTTTATCAGTGTATATGTGAGGCTGTGTGTGTATGTGTCTGTATGTGTGTATTACATAGTTGTAATGCAGTAGATAAAGAAAACTATGGGACATACAGAGAAGAGGGATCTACAAACCTGGTTTATGATCACGAAGGTTAGAAAATTGCCTTAAAGGTGAAACCTGAACTCTTACCTACATGAAGAGTGAGCACTGGTTTTACAAGCAGTGGGAAAGCTGCTATGGACAGCTGTAGACTGGCATCTATGAGGAACACAACTAATAGATGTTATACCACCATAGAGAGTAGCAGAGTACAAAGGAACACTAGAAAGCCCAGTCAAACCATGGAGGGCTTTAGATGCCCCCATGTGCAAGCCATGGAGTAGATGGTGGAGGAGACCGGGTGTGGAATGGAAAATCAAGGTGAAAGAAAAAAGTGGGAAATAATCCTGAGACAAGAATTCTAGTTAGGAGGCTGCTAACATAATTATAAAAATGGAGGCCTGGCCTAGAGCTGTGGGAATGACAATGGAAAGAAGGCAACAAAGCCAAGATGTGCAGTTGAACTCCTTGCCTGCAATGAATGGTAAGAGTAAAGGAGATATCAAAAGGTACTCTCTAATATCAGATGTTGGCTACTGCATAGACCATCAGTTGAGATTGTGGCACCAGCATTCCATATGAGCACCAGTGCATCCCATATGAGCTCCACTTCCGATTCAGCTCTCTGCTAATGCACCTGGGATATCAGCAGATGACCCACATGGGAGACCTGGAAGAAGCTCTTGGCTCTTGGTTTCAGATAGGTTACACTCCAGGCATTGCAGCCATTTGGGGAGTGAACCAGTGGATGGAAAGCCTCTCTCTCTCTCTCTTTCTCTCTCTCTCTCTCTCTTCCTCTCTGTAACTCTGCCTCTCAAACAAATAAATCTTTAAAAAAAGATACTTTCTACTCTACTCTCTCTTCTCTCACTCCCACCCTCTCTTCTCCTATCTTATTTTTCTTTTAATACTTATAATACCATACTTTTGATTTACTTTATGATCGTAAGCAGACTCATCCATTAAATAAAGAACTCAGCAAGTAGTAAGTAGAAAAACCACGTTCCTCAGAAGTATAGACAAGGACTATAAATAATAACCAAATCTAAAAATGTCAATCTCATTCATATACATTATTTTGTACTCCATATGTTAGTTTCCATAAATGAGGAAAACATGATATCTTTTGGGGACTGGATTATTTGGCTAAGCATAATGATTTCCGAATGCATCCATTTTGTTGTGAAAGACAGGATTTCATTCTTTGTTGATGGCTGAGTAGTATTCCAACATGTGTATATTCCATAATTCCTTTGTCCAGTAATCAATTGATGGATATCTGAGTTGACTCTGCATCTCAGCTATTGTGAATTAAGGTGCTATAAACAAGGGGGTTCAGATAAATTTTCATAGACTGATTTCATTTCCTTTTGATAAATTCCCAGGAGTGGAATGGCTGGTCATATGGTCGATCTATTTTCAGATTTCTGAGGATCTCCATACTGTCTTCCATAATGGTTGCTCTCATTTAAATTCCCACCAACAGTGTATTAGGGTATGTTTTTCTCCACAACCTAGACAGCATTTTTTTGATTTTTTGATTTTTGAATGATAGCAACTCTAATGGTAGTTTTTTAAAATGCATTTACTTTTATTTATTTGAAAGGCAGAGAGACATAGACAGACACACACACAGAGATCTTCTATCTGCTGGTTCACTCCCCAAATGGCCACAATAACTAGGGCTGAGCCAGACAAAAATCATGAGCCCAACATTCATTCCAGGTCTCCCATATGGGTGGCATGGCCTTCAGTTTTTGAGCTATCACCATTTGCCTCCCATAGTGCACAGATCAGGAAGCTAGAATTGGGAGTGTTGCTAGGACTCGAAGCCTGGCACTCTGAAATGGGCTGCAGCTGTCCCAAGGAATGTCTTAACCATTGTGCCAAATGCCTGTCCATAAAGATGCTGATTTGGAACAGGAGAAAAACTATAGGGGAGCCTAAGAGAATGGACAAGGTGCAGATTTTTTTTTAAACTTAGTAAAGTGAGATATTGATCAGTACTATACCTGAGATTCTCAGGTATGGACTGTCAACCACAAGAAAACAGGCTTGGTTGGGAGATTAAGAAAAGAGAAAGTTTGGAATGGTTTTTGAAGAAATTCCGAATGGGAGCTGATTAAGTAAAACACTAATGAGCAGAAATGTGAGTTAAGCAGATTTTTCAAACCATAGATTTTGTAGTTGTGACAGATGGCAATGCAATATTATTCAGCATCCCCCAAGTATTCGAGTGTAGGATTGGAGAAATCCCACTAGAGTATTTATTTTGTGCTAGAATTAGCTGGGCAGAGATGACAGCAAAGTGGTCCGTCTACTAAGTTGTTGGTGAGGATGACTCTGAACCAAAAAATGTGATTGTTCAGCCTTCTTCCTACAAGAAAAATCTTAATGATCTCCATTCTGACACTGACCGCAGACCAGTCATACACTCTGCCTACTGATTTTCTCTTTCAGGTTTTGTAATTTAGACGTTTGGAAATATTAGTCAGAAATCTGGCACACCATTTGAACAAAGCTGACTCTAGTCCATAGTTAATTATCTTATGAGTTCTGTTCCAGAATAGAGCTCAACAATCTACTCCATTCCACTGATCCTCCTTGGGCCGCCTTAGTTCAAACCACCTCAATCTCACCTAAACTACAGCACCATTTTCTAACAACTTCTGACATAAAATACCCAACATGGTACAATCCCTACTATTCCCTGACTTCATCTCCCATCACATGTTATCTTCAATACAAAGCTCCCAAGCACAGTGATTTTTAAATTTCTTTTTTAACTTTTATTTAATAAATATAAATATCCAAAGTACAACTTTTAGATTATTGCAGCTTCCCACCCCCAACCTCCCTCCCACCCGCAACCATCCCATCTCCCACTCTCTCCCATCCCTTTCACATCAAGATTCATTTTCAATTATCTTTATATACAGAAGAACAATTTAGTATATACTAAGTAAAGATTTCTACAGTTTGCACCCACACAGAAACACAAAGTATAAAGCACTGTTTGAGTACTAGTTATACCATTAATTCACATAGTACAACACATTAAGGACAGAGATCCTACATGGAGAGTAAGTGCACAGTGACTCCTGTTGTTGATTTCACAATTGACACTCTTACTTATAACGTCAGTAATCACCCAAGGCTCTTGTCATGAGTTGCCAAGGTTATGGAAGCCTCTTGAATTCTCCAACTCCGATCTTATTTAGACAAGGCCATAGTCAAAGTGGAAGTTCTCTCCTCCCTTCAGAGAAAGGTACCTCCTTCTTTGATGACCCGTTCTTTCCACTGGGCACTGGGATCTCACTCATAGAGATCTTTCATTTAAGTTCCACCACCCCCCCAGGGTGTCTTGGCTTTCCATGCCTGAAATACTCTCATGGGCTTTTTAGCCAGATCTGAATGCCTTAAGGGCTGATTCTG
The DNA here is from genome assembly GCF_051225735.1 of Oryctolagus cuniculus. Classification (NCBI taxonomy): domain Eukaryota; kingdom Metazoa; phylum Chordata; class Mammalia; order Lagomorpha; family Leporidae; genus Oryctolagus; species Oryctolagus cuniculus. The sequence goes on along the minus strand of NC_142875.1, from coordinate 114,984,029 downwards.
AGGCCAGAGTGCTGTTTAGGACATCTGCCAGTCTATGAGTCAGCTGTGTATCTCACTTCCCATGTTGGATCGTTCTCTGCTTTTTAATTCTATCAGTTAGTATTAGCAGACACTAGTCTTGTTTATGTGATCCCTTTGACTCTTAGACCTATCATTATGATCAATTATGAACTGAAACTGATCAATTTGACTAGTGAGATGGCATTGGTACATGCCACCTTGATGGGATTGAATTGGAATCCCCTGCACGTTTCTAATTCTACCGTTAGGGGTAAGTCCGAGTGAGCATGTGTTGAACTGTACATCTCCTCCCTCTCTTATTCCTACTGTTATATTTAACAGGGATCACTTTTCAGTTAATTTAAACCCCTAAGAATAATTATGTGTTAATTAAAGAGTTCAACCAATAGTATTAAGCAGAACAAAAAATACTAAAAGGAATAAAGCAGTAAGTTGTTCCTCGACAGTCAGGACAAGGGCTGATCAAGTCATTGTTTCTTGGTGTCTATTTCACTTCAACAGGTTTCCTTTTACTTGCTCAGTTAGTTGTCACCGATCAGGGAGAACATACGATATTTGTCCCTTTGGGACTAGCTTAATTCACTCAGCATGATGTTTTCCAGATTCCTCCACTTTGTTGCAAATGACTGGATTTCATTTTCTTTTTACTGCTGTATAGTATTCAATAGAGTACCTGTCCCATAATTTCTTTACCCAGTCTACTGTTGATGGGCATTTAGGTTGATTCACTCATCAAGCACATGCTGGCCTTTGTGCTTTTGCACAGTTATTCCTCAATCCAGAATGCTCTCCCACCAAATCTTTACATGGCTGTCTCTTCCTCATGATTCAACTCACAATCCAGAGGTTCCTTCCCTAGAGAAAATTTTCTTTATCTCCCTATGAGGAGTACCTGATCTCTCCCTCCCTCCAAAACTTTATTACATCATATTTTTCTTACTAAAGCATATTATTTCATACTAAGTTTTATAAATCAAATATGTCAGTGCATTTCTGTACTCAATGTTTATCTCCTCAAAGACTGAAAAATCTTTAGGGAACAGAAACCATGTCTACCTGATAAAACATTGTAATGCCAATCCCTTAAGAGCAAAATGTATTGTGCATGGTCAAAAGTACAAGTTCATAAAATAAAAAAAAGTATGTCATAATGAATGATTGAACCCATTAAGTACCATACATTTATCATTCATTTTGTTTGTTCTGTCACAGACATTGAAGAACATTGTTTATGTTTTCTTTTCCTTTCTTTTTTTTAATTTGACAGGTAGAGTTATAGACAGTGAGAGAGAGAGACAGAGAGAAAGGTCTTTCTTCCATAGATTCACTCCCCAAATGGCCGCTACAGACGGCACTGCACCGATCCAAAGCCAGGAGCCAGGTGCTTCCTCCTGGTCTCCCATGCGGGTGCCGGGGCCCAAGCACTTGGGCCATCCTCCACTGCCCTCCCGGGCCACAGCAGAGAGCTGGACTGGAAGAGGAGCAACCGGGACTAGAATCCGGCGCCCATAGGGGATGCCGGCACCATAGGTGGAGGATTAACCTAGTGTGCCACCGCACCAGCCCCCTGAAATGGATCTTTCCTTGCATTTCTGTAGTATCACCCATTCCCACAGCGTTTAGTTCTTGGAATCCTTACTCTCATTCACAATTTCCATTCTGCCTAAATATATCTTATATATTAATATTCTTTGGAGATTTATCTTTTACATGTGACTTTCCCTAGTTAACATATTTTTCAAGTAGATCTGAACACTATTCAGTGCATTATCAGTCCTACACTCTAATAACTCCTAAGTTCCCTGATTCAAGCTATTCTTCATCATGTGATAGAAAGATATTTTCCTGTGCCAGCGCTGTGGCGCAGTGGGTTAATGCCCTAGCCTGAGGTACCGGCATCCCATATGGGTGCCGGTTTTAATCCCAGTTGCTCCTCTTCTGATCCAGCTCTCTGCTATGGCCTGGGATAGCAGTGGAAGACAGCCCAAGTCCTTGGCCTCCTGTACCCACTTGGGAGACCCAGAAGAAGCTCCTGGCTCCTGGCTTCAGACTGGTGCAGCTCCAGCCGTTGCGACCATCTGGGGAGTGAACCAGCAGATGGAAGACCTTTCTCTCTGTCTCTGCCTCTCTGTAACTCTGTCTTTCAAATAAATAATATAAATCTTTTTTTAAAAAAGATATTTACCTGGATTTTCAGGAACAATTTCTAAATTGATATTACCTAGTTCTCTTGATGTTAACATTTCTAAAAACATTGCATTTTCCACACATCCCAACCCTGTTTCTGCTTTAAATGTCCATCTTCATTCACAGAGCCATTAACCATCCAGTTTCTTAAGCTATCTATTCATTTATTCTCTTTTAATAAATATTTATTGAGTGTTCTCTATGTCTCAGGCACTGTTGTGGGCATTTGGAATAGTGTATTAGGCAAGCAAAACAATAAAATTAACCAAAACTTCTCAATTGGTCTTAAAATCCTTAATCATGTCAGAATTCTATTTTTTTTACTGCCTATTTCTACTTGGTAAAGTAGTTTTGTAAATATTCCTACTCAAAAATTCTTAATTTATCCCATTTGCTTCATTCTTTCCTTACTACCTTAGTTCAAGACTTTATCATGTCTTTCATTATCATAACTTTTTAAAAAGTCAGTCTCCCTCAGGCTATCCCTAGAACACTATTACTAAATGCATGAACACAAATCATTGTAAAATGAAAATCTTGTCATGATCTTCCCCTGGATTAAAATCTCTCAATGGATCTCCATCCTAACAGAATGAGTGTCTTGTATATACAAGTACCAAAATCAAGTCCAGAGGATTAAAGGTAGACCAAGACAAAATCAGAATTATGTAAAAGAAGGAGAGGAGAGAGCCCTAGGTGAATGCCCCAAATATTCCAAAGTTTTTATTACAGCACATCAAAATAATATGAAATGTGCTGGCACCAGCTGGAATAGACCAAGCAGATCCAATCAATTTATGCAGGTATTTTTTTCATCATAGAAATACTGCTTTCATTTTCTCTGTCATTCTTTCTGCTTATTATAAATTCTTATTTTGTACTATTTGTTAAATTATTAAGTTAATTTTTAACTTTAAGTCTCAATAATTTTTAAATACACTGAACATTAGGAAATAAAACAGTTCTATAATGTAGATTTGTGTAGGCAATGCTATTTGCACTAAATATGTAAGTGCCATAATAAACCAAGCTTCAGTTGTATACATAATTCTCACTTTAACTTCAATTTTCTTTTAAGAAAATTTTATAGCGAATAGCAATTATTGGGTCAATGTAGAATTCATCTTAATTGTTACTTAATGAATACAGTAAAGCAAATCACTCTACTTACTCTTTAAGTAATTTTTGAATTGATGTGTTCTTTTCAAAATTATGACTTCCTTTGAGCCAGAACTAATCCTACCCCTCAGTAAACTTGATATTTTTAATTCTAAGTAAAAACTGGTATTACAGGAACAGATTGTCTTATTTGAAAGACATCTTAAGTAAAGACATATCTTGTCATTGTTTTTCTTGGTTGGCAGAATCAATCAATTCACCCATCAATCATGTATTTATTAGGTGCCAACCTTGAGCCTGGCACTGATCCAATCCTGTTCGTTGATGAAAAAATAAGTCAAAAAATAGGAGAATAGAATGATAAGATCCAAATTAGAACATATATATTAAAATATTTTTATTTCCCCCAGTATGAATTGTGTGTATACATACTTTACACAAAAGATATTTGTAGGAAGCATTATTTTTAGTATGAAATATTGAAGCACTGTTTAGAACCTTATATTCTAAAAATGTACATGGTATTCAGAAGTCCTCTTCAGGGAAATGCCATTTCCTAGAGCTTTTGTGATACAGGGTACTTTCTGTAATTATTCTCTGTTGAAGCAGTGAACCATCTCTCTGTCGTACAGAGCCCTGCATTGGGTCACTGTTCCATCTGAGGTAGTCTCTCATAGAGCTTGTTGAGAACCAACTAATTCTGAGTTCAGGACTCTTTCCCAATGGATTCCAAGACCCCATTGTTCTGTGTCATTCTGCATTTACACACAACATCCACTTGAGCTCTGAACTTGTGAGTTCAAGTAATTCTTGTAGAGCTTAGTCCCAAGAGACCAAACAGAAAATCAAAGGAGCTATGGTTCTGCTAAATCAACAAAGAACAATTACTGAAGTTTAGCTAGTATCTTTGTACATAAAATACCCTCTCAATCTAGATGTTCAGGTTGTACTTATTACAGATTCAAAGTTTGAATCAGATAAAGAAATACAAAGTGAAAGAAGCCTCTTTATCATGTTTTTCTTCAGGATTTCCTGTCCCTATATGGATTAGTTAACAGAGTCAAGCCACCATAACTCAAAGGGACTGTGTTAGCACAGTCCTTTGTACAGCTAAATGTTTCAACAGCAAGCAACTTTTAAACACAACAGTATAGGGGAGTTAAATCAGAATATACTACTTTCAGCTAATAATATTTACTTAAATATGCTTCATAATTATTTAAAGGATAAAGATATATGGTCCACCCACTAAACAGCCATTCATCCTATCTACACAGAGCACTCATAAAAACAAAATTCCGGGAGCCAGAATTGTACACAGTGAGTTAAGCTGCTTCCTGCATTGCTGGCATCCCATATGAGCACTGGTTCAAGTCCTAATTGCTCTTCTTCCATCTGGCTCTCTTCTAATGTACAGGGGAATGCAGAGGATGGTGGATCAAGTAGTTGGGTCTCTGCCAACCATGTGGGAGACCCAGATGGAGTTCCTGGTCCCTGGCTTTGGCCTTGCCCAGCCTAGGTCATTGCAGCCACTTAAGGGGTGAAACAATAGATGGAACATTTCTCCTATCTCTCTCTCTCTCTGTCTCCCTCCACCCTCCCCCTCTTCCACTCTCTGTCTCTCTCCCTCTCTGTCTTTCCTTCTCTCTGTCACTCTGCCTTTCAAGTAAATAAATAAATCTTTTTTATAAAGTTTCATATCCTTGACTTCCTCCTTTCATTTTCCATTATATTCTCTATCACCATGACTTAAAAACTTGCCAGAGCTACACTCTGGTGTGTATTCTTATATAATAAGATAAAGATAATCTATATTTATTAGAGCTAGATCGGAAATGGAGCAGCTGGAACTCGAACCTGCACTCATATGGGATGCCAGCACTGCAGGTGGAGGCTTAACCTACTATACCACAGCACCAGCCCCAAAGCTAATCTATTTTAACATTTTTATAAGGTACTCTCTTAATGTAAAATATCAGCCCATGGTATGAAATTGGTTTGAACTTTCTATAAAGTAATTTTGTTATAATTACAAAAAATAAAAATAGTAGGCATTTATTTATATTTATATTTATATTTATAAGGGATCTTAAGAAATACAAGATTTATTGATGATGTTACTCAGAATGAATTTATAAACAAAGAGGCAAAATATATTCTTAAGGGAAAATACTAGAAATGATACCAGTTTTTGTAAGAATAATAATAGTTAAACTAGGGCTTTGAAACTCAAGAAAAAATATGATCAAAAAAAGAAAGACAGGGACAAGTATTGTGGCATAGTAGGTTAAGCTTCTGCCCGCAAGGCTGGTATCCTATGTGGGTGCTGGTTTAACACCCAGCTTCTCCTTTTTATTCTTTTTTTTTAAATATTTATTTATTTATTTGAAGAACACAGCTGCAGAAGCAGAGGCAGAGACAAAGAGGTCTTCCATCTGCTGGCTTACTCCCTAAGTGGCTGTAATGGCCAGAGTTGGGCCAGTCCAAAACCTGGAGCCAGGAGCTTCCTAAAGGTCTCCCACGTGGGCACAGGAGCCCAAGGACTTGGGCCATCTTCCACTGCCCTCTCAGGCCATAGCAGAGAGCTGGATCAGAAGTAGAACAGCTAGAACTTGAACAGGTGCTCATATGAGATGCTGGCTCTGCATGTGGTGGCTTTACCTGCTACGGCACAGTGCCAGCCCCTTGACACTCAGCTTCTTCACTTCTGATCCATCTTCTTACTAATGCACCTGGGAGAGCAGCAGCAGATGGCCCAAATTCTTGGGACCCTGTATCCGCATGGAAGATCCAAAAGGAACTCTTGACTTCTAGCTCCTGACTTCAGCCTGGCACAGCCTGGCAATTGTGGTCATCTGGGGAGTGAACCAGAGGATGGAAGATCTCTCTCTCTTTCTATCTCTCTCTCTCTAACTCTGCCTTTCAAATAAATAAAAATTTTTTTTAAAAAAATTGAAAGGCACAAAAATATGTTATACTGATTACATTTATAAGAAGTCTAAGAGCAAGTTAAACTAGACTATAAGGACATAAACCAAAATAATGATTTCCGATGGGAGGTAGGAATAATTGAAAGAATAGAAAGGAACATTCTAGAGTGATGAAAATAATGTATCTTGTTTGTGTCATTGGCCCCATGTATAAACTCTACATATACAAGGGTACTTCAAACATGGAAAATGGCCAGTAAAGTAATATAAACACATTGTAATTCATGAACTAGGAGGTGAGTCCATGAATGTTTATTTTATTATTTACTTTAAATTGTAGATTTGCACTTTTTTGTACTAGTGTATATTCAATTATAAATGAATATTATACTAAAATAGAATGGACATGAAAAAATTATTATGAAAGACTGCATGTTATACAATCACAGCTAGGAAGAGAAACTTAGAATAAAGAACACAATAATCTATGCCTAGTTGTATTTTAATTGTTAAATTTCCTAAAGTGGGCATGTACAATTATAACAAAAACAAATAGGGGGCTTGTATTTAGCATAAACACCTGCATTTTATATTAGAAAACCCATGTTGGAGTCCCAGCTCCTCTTCAGTTCCAGCTTCTTGCTAATGCACAAACTGGGAGGCGGCAGGTGATGACTAAAATACTTGGATTCCTCTTATCTATGTGGAATAACTGGGTTGCATTTTCAGCTTCTGGCTTCAGTTGTGGCAGGTAATTGGTGAATGAATAAGTAGAAGCAAAGTTTGCCAATGTGTGTGTGTGTGTGTGTGTGTGTCTTTCAAATAAAGACATTTATAAAAAGGAAGCTATTTCAAACTCAGTATCTTTTAAAAACACAAAGCTCTGTGGTAAATTGTAGTAGATTTAACAGTCTTTCTCTTTCCTATTTCATGATATTGTAAAAATTGGCAATAACAGAATTTTAAAAATGTAGACAAAGCTAGAGAAACAGAAAGTGCTAGAAAATCAAGATGTCTATAAAATGTAGAAAATGTTGAGAAAATGCATGAGCCATGTAGAATTAGAGCCTAGGATGCTGAAGCTTAAATATCTACATGAGGGAAATCCAATGAAAAGCAAAGTAATTCACTCTGACATTCCAGACCATTGACAATGGAGCTAAAACCAGATGAATTACTGGAAATATACATACAGTAGTACCTCAGTGTGCCCTTTGTCAGACTGCAGAGGTTGGGAGAAGACAACAGCTCTTTCTGAAGAGCTGGAATAAGGATTTCATGACTCCCAGACCTTAGACAAAAAGTCCAGTTATGCTTTTTGTATCTGAATCTTTCTGAAAGTTGCATGACCTCATACTACATCTCATTTCATATTTCTTCAGTACTACCAGCAAATAATTAAAGGATTCCTCTTTGTGGAAACAGATCAGCCAAGGAGAAATGGCCATAGATACGACAATTTGAGGTGACAAATTAAGTAATTGGATTCTTATTCAATTATCCTTACACAGATTAACCAAAAATAAGTTACCTTTGCATGCTGACCTTAAAATTTTAGTAGCTGCAGTCTTTAACATGAATTGAAAAACAACGGTCATTACTAAATTTAGGAAGCTTCACACAGAAACAAGTGAAACAACATAATATATGCTATTGAAACAAACACAATGCAGGGAAACTTAAAGGGAAAAAATAAAGACAATTAATATTGCTAGAGAGTTAAATATATACATGCACACACACATGGGGTCTTTAAAAGTTATTGGAAAATGAAATTAAATGTTTATTGTGTTAGTAGAAGAAAAAGATAATTTAAAATTAGAGAAAAAATTAAAAAATTGAAACCAATAAAAGATCAGTGAAATTAAGAGCTGGATTTTTGAAAAAAAAAATGATACACCATTGGTAGGACTAAAAAAGATGAGAGGAGGAAACTGAATTAATAAAATCAGAGATGAGAAAGGAGATGTAAAAACAGATACCACAGAAATAAAAACAATCAGGAATTACTGTAAGTAGCTATATGCCAACAAATTAGAAAATATAGAAGAAAAATAGATTCCTAGACACATAAAATCTACAAAAATTGAGTCATGAAGACTTAGAAAACCAAAACAGACCTAAACCAAGATGGAGACTGAATCTGTAATAAAGACTCTCCCAACAAAGAAAAGCCCAGCCCTGGATGGCTTCACTGCTGAATTCTACCAGACTTTTAAAGAAGAAACAATTCTAATTCTTCTAAAGCTATTCCAAAAAATTGAAAGAGAGGGAATCCTCCTAAACTCCTTTTTTTTTCTTTTTTTTTCAACTTTTAATTAATAAACATAAATTTCCAAAATACAACTTTTGGATTATAGTGCTTTTCCTTCATAACCTCCCTCCCACCCACAACCATCCCATCTCCCACTCCTTCTCCCATCCCATTCTTCATCAAAATTCATTTTCAATTATCTTTATACAGAAGATCAACTTAGTATATACTAACTTAAGATTTCAACAGACTGCACCCACACAGACACACAAAGTATAGAGTACTGCCTCCCAAACTCCTTTTAAGAGGTCAGCATCACCTTAATTATTAAATCAGAAAAAGATATGACAAAGAAAGAGACCAGTAGCCTTGATAAACATAGATGCAAATATCCTCAACAAAATACTAGTTAACTGAATCCAAGAACATATCAGAAAGATCATTCACCTGGACCAAATGGGATTTATCCCTGAAATGCAGGGATGGTTCAAGGTTTGCAAATCAATAAATGTGATGCAGCGCATTAACAAACAAAAATAAAAAGCATATGATTACCTCAATAGATGCAGAGAAACCATTTGATAAAATACAACATCCTTTCATTATGAAAACCTTAAGCAAATTGGATATCAAGACAATTTATGACAAACCCACCACCAGCATCTTATTGATTGGGGAAAAGTAGGAAGCATTTTTACTAAGATCCAGAGTCAGACAAGGATGCCCACTGTCACCATTGCTATTCAAAATAGTCTTGAAAGTTTTAGCCAGACCCATTAGGCAAGAAAAAAGAAATAAAAAGGATACAAATTAGAAAAGAGGAAGTCAAATTATCTGTATTTGTAAATGACATGTTTCTATATAAATAGAAACCAAAAGACTCCACTAAGAAACTACTGGAACTCGAAAAGAGCTTGGTGAAGTTTCAGTATACAAAATTAACACACATTGGCCGGCGCCGCGGCTTAGTGGGCTGATCCTTCGCTTTGCGGCACCGGCACCTTGGGTTCTAGTCCCGGTCAGGGCACCGGATTCTGTCCCGGTTGCCCCTCTTCCAGTCCAGCTCTCTGCTGTGGCCTGGGAGTGCAGTGGAGGATGGCCCAAGTGTTTGGGCCCCTGCACCCGCATGGGAGACCAGGAGAAGCGCCTGTCTCCTGGCTTTGGATCAGCGCAGTGGGCCGGCCGCAGTGGCCATTGGAGGGTAAACCAAGGGTAAAGGAGGACCTTTGTCTCTCTCTCTCTCTCTCTCACTGTCCACTCTGCATGTCCAAAAAAAAATTAACACACAAAAATCAATAACCTTTGTATACACATACAATACCATGACTAAGAATGTCTAAAATTAATCCCATTCACAATAGCAACAGAAAAAACTAAATGCCTTGGGATACATTAAACGGAAGGGGCCAAAGATCTCAATGAAGAAAATTACAAAACATTAAAGAAAGAAATAGAAGAAGACACAAAATAATGGAAAAAATGTCCATGTTCATGGACTGGAAGAATTAATATCGTCAAAATGTCCATACTACCAAAAGCAATTTACAGATTCAATATGATCCCAAACAAAATACCAACAACATTTTTCTCAAATCTAGAAAAAAGAATGCTAAAATTCATATGGAAATACAAAATATCTTGAATAACTAAAGCAATCTCATATAGCAAAAGCAAAGCCAAAGGCATCACAATACAAAATCTCAAAAAATACTACAAGGCCAGTTATAATCAAAACAGCTTGCTACTGGCGCAAAGTTAGACATGTAGACCAACAGAACAGATAGAAACCCCAGAAATTTGTCCACACATCTACAACGAACTAATCTTTGACAAATAAGCTAAAATCCATCTCTTGAGAAAGGAAACTATCTTCAACAAATGGTGCTGGCAAAACTGTATCTCTGGATGCAGAAGTATGAAAGAAGACCCATACCTTAACCTTATACAAAAATCAACTCACAGTGGATCAGAGAGTTAAACCTAAGACCTGAAACCGTCAAATTACTGGAGGAAAACTGCAAGACATTGGCATAGGCAAAGACTTCTTGGAAAACACCCCAGAAGCACAAACAATCAAAGCAAAACAAACAAATGGGATTAATTCAGGCTGAGAGGCTTATGCACTGCAAAGGAAACAATCAGCAAAGTGAAGAGGCAACTGATGGAATGGGAAAAAATATTTGTAAACTATGCAACTGATAAAGGATTGATAACCAGAAAATATAAAGAGATCAAGAAACTAACAACAGAACTAACAATCCAGTTATGAAATTAGCAAAGGACTTGAATGGACATTTTTCAAAACAGGAAATTCAAATGGCCAACAGAACATGGAAAAATGCTCAGGATCACTAGCCATCAGGGAAATCCAAATCAAAACTAAAATGAGGTCTCCCCTCACCCCAGTTAGAATGGCTCTCATACTGAAATCAACAAACAAAAAATGCTGGTGAGGATGTGGTAAAAAGGTACCCTAATCCACTGTTGATGAGAATCTAAAGTAGTACAGCTATTGTGGAAGAAAGTACGGAGATACCTCAAAAAGCTGAAAAATAAATCTACCATGTGACCCAGGATTCCCATTCGAGGGAATTTACCCAAACCAAAAGAAATTATCATATGAAATGAACATGAAACCCCATGTTCGTTACAACTCAATTCTCAATAGCAAAGATATGAAATCAAACCAGATGTCCACCAACTGAAGAATGGATAGAGAAATTATGGAATATATACTCTATGGAATACTACTCAGTGGTAAAACAAAAGACAGAAAATGAAATCCTGCCTTTTGCAACAGAATGGATGCAACTGGAAACAATTATCCTTAGAAATAAACCAGTCCCAGAAAGACAAATACCATATATTTCCCCTGATCTGTGGTAACTAATAGAGCACTAACAGTGTAATATATAGAAGTGAAGTTAACATTTTGAGATCCAGTGATGATGTTTACAAGCCATTGCCTCTATTGTTGAGGAACAGTGTTTTATTTCTTCTTACTGCTTGTTGAACTCTTTATTTAGTATAGGGTTAATCTTATCAGTATAATTTAAACTGAAAGTAGGTCACTGTAAAAATTAAGAGAGGGAATAGCAGGAAGGAGAAGGAAAGGCAGGAGTGTGGGCAGGAAGCTGGGAGGAAGGGTAGAGGGGAAGAATCATTATGTTCCTAAATCTGTATATAGGAGATACATTAGATTTATTTACCTTAAATAAAATAATTTTTTAAGAAAGGTGTTTATTTTGATACAAAACACTTTGAAATCCATGCATAATACTTTTATAGTATTTATTTTCTATGAAATTTTTCAAGGACACTTGTATGCATGATTTCAAAATTTTTACACTCAAATAAATTTAGCTTTTAAAAATTTAATTTTTATTTATCTTATTTATTTGAGAGGAGGAGATATAATACAGAAACAGAGGTTGGTTGTGTCACACATATGAGGAGTGAACTAGAGAGGGGAACTCTTTGTGTGTGTATGTGTATGTGTGTGTGTTTGTCCTTTTCACTCTGTGTTTCTGCCTTTCAAATAAATAAATAAAAATTCACAAAAAATAAAATTTAACAGAGAAAATATAAGCCATGTACTAACAATCAGGTTACTTAAAGGTAACAATGAAAGTTAGAAAAACATAAAGCAAATCTCTAACATTCTAGAAAAATGTGTTTATGACTAGAATTTTTAACCAAAGTAAAGTACGGAAAGAATAAGGAAAGAATGACATTTTAATGCATCCAATTGTCAAAATTAATTTTCAGCACACTTTTCTCAAGAAGCTATTGGAGGGTGTACTAGATGAAAAATGAACAAAGAAACTGAGAGGAAAATGAGATGCAATCTGTAAAAGGTGCAGGATGGAACTGCATCTGAGTTCAACTGGTTTAAAACAACAAATTGAGGGAAGCAGATGAGGTGGGATGGTGCAACAGGTATGATCTAACAAATATCAGTGTGTGGAGGAGGGATTATCAAATGCACTTGACTACATTTGTCGGGGTTCTCCTGATAGAATATAAGCTACATGAGGTCATGGAACAGGTCTGTCTTGGCAAACTACTGAGTACCTAGAACCTTTTAAGCAGAGCACATGATGCATAAGTAGGCCCTTCACAATTATTTGCTGAAATTTAAAGGGAGACACATGTATCTTTTTATCCATATTCCTACTGGAAGTATCTCCTTGAAAGCACCAAAAAAGGATATGTCTCACAGTGCATTTTCACATCTGATCTAATCTTCCATTTAAAAAAATAAGAAAGAAATCTACAGTTATAAATGATACTAAATGATGGCAAGTTCTACCCATATTTGTAAGAGTACATATTAGTAGTATATTTCAAAATTTAAAATGCACCTACATCTTGAATCAGCTTTTTCACTTTTATTAATACACAAAAAGTGGCTTATATGAAAATACAAGTGTGAAAAAATAGCCCATGTTGTGTTCTTTCTAATAGGTGAGAAATTACCTGCTTTTTAATCTAAGGGAATCTCGGCAAATAAATTCGGTAAGCCATAAAATAGATTTAACACAAACTTGGATACGTTTATAAGCATTTGTTGACTTAGGAATATAGTCTAAGATACACTAATAAGTGAGAAAAGCTAGGTGTAAAATAATAAGAATTTACTTATTCCTCTTGCAAAAGGTAAATATCCACAAATAATAGATGCTATATATAATTATCATCTCCTATTATTAAATCCTGCATATCACTCAGTGTATTAAAATATCAGTGAATTTAGATTATTAATATAGACAGTGGTAGACTGGTAAATTATAAATCCCCATGACTGCTAGAAAAGTAAAATTTTTAATTTGTAGTGTTTGCCATTATCTATGGTGTAAATATTCTTACTATGTTAACCAAAATAATGTAACTGAATTTGAAGTTGAAACAAACATATTCACATTTTGTTTTCCCAAGCCTGGATGAACCAGCTCTGGCACAACGCTGGTAAGATCAGGGATTGATATTACCAGAGTGCTATGATCTCTTCTATCACTCCTCATCACTCCTTTATATCATTTCTGTTCTCCAATACTGAGGCTGGAAAGGCCACTCAGCAGAACAAAACTTTCTGTGATAATTAATTTCCCTATAAAGTTAGTTGAACAGAACTGTTAAGTTCAGCTTTCACACTAAACAAAGATCAGACAATTTACATGATTTTCTTTTGCCCTCTTTGGTCTCTCAGATGTGTTTGCATGTGGAGTAAAGAAAATATTAGGTATAACAAGAATGAACTATCACATTCATATCTCCTGACCTTTTGAAATGGAAAATACACCCTAAATTAACAACATGTATGGAATAAATGCAATGAGTTATGCCCTTTGACTTCAGACTATTTGCTTTCTAGATATGTGTGTATGACCATCAACTACCTGACAGAAGCCCTAATACTAGCTCTTTGAAAATCCCCACAATAAATGCTTGGCTAAATAACAAGGAAGGAGAAATGATCTTTCCTCTTAAGTGAGTGCTGATCCAAGCAGCAGTTTCTTCATTTGCTCAATGCAATGCCATCTAAGTACCATCACATCTGGGCAAAGGTCAGGCATCAACAACGTTTATTTATGTCTGTGTTTATTCACTGCAGGAAGAAGGAAGTGTAGTTGTAAAGAAAAAAATGTGAAAAAAATTTAGAAGGAAAAGGGTATATTTCTCTTATAATACATGAATCTTACTCATCTTGGTGAGGTCTCAACAGATCAAAAATAGGTGACCTTATCATTGAAACTAGGAGATTTTTAAACATGGGTAGGTACATAATCAATAATTTAGATTGACCAAAAGATATAAAATAAGACTGTCATGGACAATATGGAATATATGATCACTTATCAATAAATGATACTAGAATTAATTGCATGAAGTTGGGAGTGATGGTTTGGTGTTTTCACTTAATGACACAAAATCAGTGTTCCCAGCAAGTATAGAAATATAGCACAAAAGAATTATTAGGAAGCAAAAAATACTATCTGTACATGTAGGTAATTCAAAGAAGGGCAAAGTTATAGTGCACGAATTTAAAACACATCAACCAAGTTGTAGAGCTTTAGGATGTTTTAGAGAAATATATCTCGCTTTATAGAAACAAATGCATTTCTGGCCGGTGCCGCAGCTCAATAGGCTAATCCTCCACCTAGCGGCGCTGGCACACTGGGTGCTAGCCCCAGTTGGGGCGCCAGATTCTGTGCCAGTTGCCCCCCTTCCAGGTCAGCTCTCTGCTGTGGCCAGGGAGTGCAGTGGAGGATGGCCCAAGTGCTTGGGCCCTGCACCCCATGGGAGACCAGGAGAAGCACCTGGCTTCTGCCTTCGGATCAGCGATCAGCGCGGTGCGCCAGCCTCAGCGCGCCGGCTGCGGCGGCCATTGGAGGGTGAACCAACGGCAAAAAGGAAGACCTTTATCTCTGTCTCTTTCTCTCACTGTCCACTCTGCCTGTCAAAAAAAAAAAAATGCATTTCTAAAAAGACATCAATGAACTGAACGTTCATTGACTTTACTTATCCTTTGATTTTAACTATGAAGCCAGATATGTGAATTGTGAAAAATATCTATTTCCACACATTTAATAAAATTATCTCAATAAATGCCAACACATTTAAAGATAATGCATCTACTGAAAACTGAATAACCCTGTTAAGTCAACACTGCAGATTTCCTGAGCTTTTTTCCATTGTTTTAAACATATTGTATTTTAATATTTTAATCAAACAGGCCACATTATTCCAAGCAGTAAGTTTTACCAACTTCAAACAGGCCACATTATTCCAAGCAGTAAGTTTTACCAACTTCTTACCCAATGCTATATAACAGAAGAGCATTTCTTTTCCTTGGTTTATGAGACTGTGGTTCATTATAGTTTGTGAAAAATGCTGACACAAAGACATAAAAAAGGTTGATGCAGAATACATGTTGGGAAAGATTAAAAAGTCAGAAAGAGCCCCTTAAAATGCAGTAATAAATTTATTTTGCACATGCACATTTGTTGGAACTTATACAACTGTAAATAAAGTAATAGGAGATTACATTTCCCTGAGTGCTGATTTAAGGAACAGATATTTAGATCCTTATATCCAATGAAGAAAACAAAAATTCTCTGATGTGATAACTCAGTTAATCATGTCAAAACAATACTCTGAGTTATCAATTCTACAGTGGCAACTTTCTGTACATAGAATTTCTGCATTACAACATGTACCTGTAAAACTTCAAAGGACTGTCACTTTTCCCATTAGACAAAGCTCTGTTCAGACCCTAACCTGCATAAAACGTCAGGTTCTGATCTCTAAAACCAAAGAAGAATGTGTAATGCATAATCAAACTCAATTTTACCTTCTCAAGCCAGAAATAATTCATTTTAATTTTCTTCTGTCTTTGTCTAGGCCATGTAATCCCAACCAAACATGGTGATTCTAGGGTTTTGGTGCAAACAGTACTAGAAACACTACAAGATGTCTTAAAACATACTGAGACATTAAAAGTTCTTTGATTTCAAATGAAATTTTAATGTCTATAAACTAACGACTATAATTTATAAATGTCTTCATGTTATTAACTGTAATATTTGTGAAAGATTATGTATAATTATGTTTAAATTGATGGAACAAGTATAACTACAAACTCAAACCAGAATGGAAAAGAATCATGACTTGAATATAAATCTTAATTGATACTATTAAAGTAATATCAGGACAATAGAACAGACAGATGAAACAGAAAATGTTTAACAAATAAATGCAGTTCTTCACTTAATAAAACCATGATCATATAGAAAAATTTTAGCCATCTTTTACTCACCTATTTATTCTAAAGTGTAATTGCCAGCTTTATTTTCCTATGCCAGAGAAAGCGGCTGCATCTTTGGGATATTTACAATTTGTGCAATTTATGGAGACAGATCCAATTCCTTTTTTATTTGTTTTCCCAAAGCACCTATTTTTTTTAACTCTGCTGACCAGTGCAAAATCATCCTCACTAATGTTTATAAAATACCACATTATTGTTAGATATTGAGTCCAAATGCAAGCACTGCAGGTTCTAACAGATAGGAGCTTGATGGAATCTGTCTTTAGATTGCTGCTGTCCAGGCTGCCTAAGCATAGATTCTGTAAAAGTCATGAAAGACATGAAAGAATGGAAAGGAAGAAAGACTGATGTGTCTGTGTGTACATGCACATATGTATGTGTGCACAAGTGTGTGTATAGGCACTGGTGAGCATTTGAGAGAGAGGTAGATGGATAAAATCGAAGAGAAAGGGAAAGAAAGCAAATTCTAGCTATAAAAATCATTCCAAAATTTAAATACAACAATATATCAACAACGGATTCTTCCCAATGGCTATTAATCCATGTTACATCAAACATAGGATGAATTAAAATTTAGTGAAAAATAGGTTGAATTCTTAATTTGAATTTTTGAAGACTTTTGCCAATCTATTGTATTCTTAGTATGTATAAGCAATATTACATGTCAAAGGAAATACGAACTGCAAAATAAATATTAATTTACATAGTTCCTGTAAAAAGTGTAAGTGTTATATATCACTATTTAAGAAGGCATGAAATATTTTGTTCTTTTTCTCTTAGTCATTGCTGAATTTCTGCCTTCCTCCCAATATGAGAATAAATTTCAGAACAGGGATTATCTGTGTACTATATGCTAACTATTCTTCTTAGGATCTTTACCTACATGAGCCCCTTTGATCCACCCAAAAACATGTGGTGCAGTAATTACCCCCATTTTATTAATGAGGAAATTAAAGCTCTGGGAAGATAAACAAATTAGCCAAGAATATAGAAGTAAGTGTAGACTAGAGAACACCCAATTAAGGAGACCTAGGCAAACATCTAGGTCTTTTTACATATGAAGACTAGAAGTAGATCATAATATACACCCTATGACCTCATTAGGAGATTCAAAATATTTGAACTATATTCATAAATTATTGTTGCTTCATTCATATGAGTTCTGTTACTGTGAAATCAATAAATGCATGTTATAT
Source organism: Oryctolagus cuniculus (assembly GCF_051225735.1). Classification (NCBI taxonomy): domain Eukaryota; kingdom Metazoa; phylum Chordata; class Mammalia; order Lagomorpha; family Leporidae; genus Oryctolagus; species Oryctolagus cuniculus. Next base: position 114,966,494 of record NC_142875.1, on the reverse strand, counting down.
TGGAAGATACCTTGAGTCTAGGAACAGTTCATCAATCTGTGGCGTAATTTAAATGAGTTATCTATCTAAAGAAACAATCAAAATTTAGCTAGGATTAACCACTGATCACCTAAAAGAACATCATATGAAACTGTTGATAAAGTAGAGTTAATTTTCTTAGATCAACAGAAGAGAATACAATCACTTTGATAGAATCTCAGCTGCATCTTTAACAACGAATGAAGTGAAGGTGTTTTTTTGGTTTTCAGGGTCAATAACAGATTATTTTAAACCTTGTTTGAAAATCAGAGAACTCATTGGGATTGGTGAGAGTTCATGGCATGATATCTTTGGATTTGTAGGCACAGCAGGGAGAGGCTCCTAAATTAGGTCTAGATGAGCAAATTGTTAGTCTTGATAAGTTGGTTGTTTTCATTGGGTCACAGGCTTATCTTCAGTAGAAAATTTTTCCTAGAGCACATTTTCCTTTTGTCCAGGGTAACTTAACATTGGAGGAAGAAATTACAGGGGTTTGGCTTCTCATTTATGTCATGTAAAATATAAAAATAATTATTTTTAAAATATAAAAGTATTTGACAACAATGTTCGGGTTCATTTATATAGGAAGAGAAAATATTCTTTCTTTTTAGATGTCTACTTACCTAAGGGATGGAATGTGTGTCTTCATGACTTCTTCAGTGTCTTGTTTTCTCAATTCTCTTTAGTCCACTGTTCTTCCCTCAAAATTTAAATACAAGTAGGCCCGTGGTCTTTTTAAGAAAGACTTGACAAACAAATCTTATATAAACCAAACACATTAAAAAATAAAGTCTGGATTCAGTGATTGTCTATAAGAAGAAAAAAAAAAAAAAACTAAGACGTTCATGACAATGTTTTCAAATTTTCTTCCAAAGTCTGCAATTATTAAAAAAGTGAGGTCTGAAAGTCTTTATAGAGCAATATTCCTACTAGCTTTAAAAATTTGTGCATTTTGAAGATACAGGTAGATGCTTTTTTTTTCATGAAAAGGGACTTCTAAGAAACAAGGGTTCATTAACCTAACTAAGGTTAGTTAGTACAAATCCTAGATGAGATATGGAGTTATGGGTAAAAATAATAACTTCTGAGTTAGGCTTTGAGTCATTCACAAAAATGCAGAGATGGAAAAAAAAAAAAAAGGAGGTGGGGACAGTGGAGCCAGAACAAGAAATTGAGCAAGCAGTATGATCACGTGGCCTGGAGGTAGATTTAATTCTGAGACAGTCAACTGGAAGTTCTGCAGCACAAACTTTTCAAACTAGAATCAAGGCTAAAACCAAGAGTAAGTTGCTTCCATGGCTATAGCACTATGAAGAAAAGTGCCTGTTGCTTAAATACACAGATGTGTCTGTGCCTCTCTCTCGCTCTCTCTGTGTGTGTGTGTGTGTGTGTGTGTGTGTGTTTTAGTATAGTGTAGCATTTGAACCTGGACATTTGAATTGGGCATCCTAATTGGCAACTTAATCAGGGCATGGAATACTCATGTTTTCTATGGAACATTTCTGCTTCACAAAAGCATTTCTAAAATATATATGCCTTTTCAGGAACTTGCGAGAATATGACTCTGTCTTAGAAATATGCTGATGTTTGCATCTCTTTTAGGGATCACTCTGAGTCCTTGCAGAGTTGGCCCCAATATGCTCCTATGTTCTCTGCTACTCTATCAGGTTCCTTATTAGATAATTTTCTCCAGGACACATTCTTGCAAGACCACTGCCATTAACTCCTCTCTGTCATTTCAGAACATGTCAGTTCACTAGTTCCTTCATATTCTCTGGCCAGTTTGTCTGTCTCCCTATTGGGCTCAGCTCCCTGCTCTCGACTTCCAAGTGGAAAAGTCCCATACGACTCAAACCCTAGCTCTCTGATCCTGTCTTTCCACACAGTTTCTCAGTCAGCAGATCTTTTCCCAAAGTTTCATTTATGATCTCTTTATAAACCAAATTATAAAGCCTTTTACTTTCTCACCAGAAACTCAAAATGCTAAAAATCTTACCCCAAATCCTCCCTGTTAACCACCCCCTACACAACCAAACTTCAAAAAAAGGCCCAAACTGCCTTGCTTTCCCAGATGTTTCATTTCAGCTCTAGCACTATTTTTCCAACTCCCAGAAGTAAACACTTAAAAGCATAGTTTACTCTTTTCTTCCTCCCAATCAATATCCAATCTGTCACATTATTTTAGCAAATCTTCCTTCAGAATATCTCCCAGATTTATCCCTTTCTCTTCATTCTGGCACTGGCATTACTCTTGCATAGCGTCGCATCTGGTTTGCTGCAACAATTTCCTGCCTTATTATTTTTCTACCTCTATTATCTCCACACTTGCCGCCATCCTGCATATAAATACCTAATTAATCTCCATGCATCTTCATCCTTCCAACAGACACTCTCTACTCTAGTTCCTGCCTATTCAACCAGTCATGTTGCCTACCTCTGCCCATCACTCACTTGTTCTGCTATCTGATGGTCTCCCAACTGAGGTGCATGTCCTTCTCACACAGGCCTCTGCTTTTTCTTAAACCTGTTTTTCTGTTTATCCAAATAATGCTTGAAGCTTTTCTCAGTTTCTTGAGTCTTCTCTGCCAATTCTTCCATAGGACTATTACTATGCTTTTTAGGAAATCATAGCTGAATTCGTAAAGATTCCCTTACCTTTATGAATGTGTGTGTACGTGTATGCGTGTTTCCCTTTGAAGGCAGGAATAACATCATACATATTTTATATCCCCTGCAGCACCTGGCACAGTGTTGAGCACAATGTTGAACACATGATTGATAGACTCATCCTCCATGCCCTCACTCTACCTTGTCACCTGTTCTTTTCCACAATAGGACTTGGTGATTGATCACCATCCTTCTCATATCCTATTTTACAGAGAACACAAAACTTTTTGAATGATAATACACTCACAGTTTTTCAACATCCTTCAAAATCTCCCTTTCTCTTTATCAATACTTCCTTCTCTTCTATTAAAAGGAAAGCATTCCTAATGTATGCTACGGTGATTTCTTCTACTCATGCTTTTGATTCCATTCTCTCTTAGTTGTCCAAACTTTGTTTCGACAATCATTTTGCTTTCACTTTTTTTTATGCTTCCATTCCCATTTTGTTCTTCGTGTACCTTTGCCTCAATCTACATACACACTCAGAAAGTTTTCAGCGTACCAAAAGGCCCTTACTACACCTTCCATACCATTGGTTTCTTTCCTTCCCTGACCAAGCTTCATATAAGAACATTAAACCACACACACCATGTCCATATCTCCCTTCCCTGCTGTTTGTGCCTTACCCATTCTCTCTGCTACTCAAACTGCCCTCTAACAAAAAATGAAGGCCACACAGCATCTGTCCAGCGCCCTCTTCTTGGCTTGCCTAAAATTTGATGTTTCTGTAGCAGTCAGATCTTCTTGGTTCACTCCTTCTTCAAAAAGATTTCCTTTTCTTGATGTACTCTACACTCTTCTTCTGCCATTCTTATGTTATTGTCTTTTATTTCATTTTTCTGTCTCTTCTTCATTAACTCTTCTTCCTCCTTCTTTTGCCAAGATAGGATCTCCCAACAGGGATTTGAGGCACTTTGCCGTGGAGCAAGTTCAAGTGAAATAGATTATATGCATGTCAAAGCCTTCAGGCAGGAGCAGGCCTCCAAGCTCCAGTCTTACAGCATGAACAGCCTTGCTGCTTTTTCTTAGTGTGCTTTGCATACCTATTTCCAATAAGAGTATTGTTTTTTCTTTTTCAAAAAAATCTACATTGCCTATAAAAGAACAGTCTGAATCTTTTGCCTGAAATTCAAAGCTATGCATAATCTGTTCCAATTCTACTTTTTAAGTTGTATTTCCATTATTTTCTTCCAAGAGACATACCTACAATCTATATATAACACACTGCAGACAGTTTATCTTCTTTGGCACCTATGACTGTACAAGTGAGAGCCTTTACTTGTGGCTTTTCTCATTTCTCTGAACGTTGAATTTATTAGAAAAAACTTGTCTGTACAAACATTCCTGAAGCCCTTTCTTTTGAATAAGCCCATGGAACTTTTGAGCCTACAAACTGTCATTATAAAATCTGATCTGAAATCTCAGCTACTTGGCAGCATGCAATGACTAGCAAGTCCCACATGTGTACAAATAGGTTTTACTTGACCTTCATTTTAGAATGATTACACTTACATAGGCAAGAGACTTTTGTGTAAGATGCTTAGATTTGAAAAACATATCAAACATACATTTTATTTTATACATCAATGAAATATTAGTTAAGATAACTCTCCTACCTCTCTCAGTTCCTTTGCCCCCACTCACCCTATCTAAAGAATAAATGAAATGATTGATATAAAAGCACTTTTATAATAACTGCAAGGCACTAAACAAATGTCGTGTTACTATTGCATGCAGCCTAGGATATGGCCCCAAAAAGACTTTTTTCATTGTGGCTAAATCCATATGTGCTAAATGAAGAATAGCATTGAGGCCATCATCGGATATTTAAAGCTAAATCAATAATTATACCCCAAATCAATAGAAATGTGTTTTAGTTCAAATTCAGACATTTGCTTCAATTCTGCAGTTCATTTTGTGTAGAAAAAATTATGTCAGATAATCACACGTTTAATGCAATCATGGATCATAACTTCCCTTGAAAAATGAAAATGTCTTGAAAAATTCTATTCTAAAAGGTTTGTTTTTTTTTTTTTTTTTTTTTTTTGACAGACAGAGTTAGACAGTGAGAGAGAGAGACAGAGAGAAAAGTCTTCCTTCCGCTGGTTCACCCCCCAGATGGGCACTATGGCCGGCACGCTGCGCTGATCCGAAGCCAGGAGCCAGTTGCTTCTCCTGGTCTCCCATGTGGGTACAGGGCCCAAGCACTTGGGCCATCCTCCACTGCCTTCCCGTGTCATAGCAGAGAGCTGGACTGGAAGAACAGCCACTGGTACAGAACCCGGTGCCCCAACCAGGACTAGAACCCGGGGTGCTGGCGCCACAGAGCTGGCCCTATTCTAAAACTTTATTTGCCAGTTTAAAAAAATGCTGTTCTTCCTTTTTAATATCATTACCTGAATAATTGGTTTACATGTTTGACTTTTCAAATATGTCAGTATAGTTCAATCCAAACCAAATGCATTTAACAAATGCTTGACACATGCTCATGTCCAAAGTCTCTTAGACGTGTTCCATACATCAAAACAAATTATTACAATAAGATCTCTGTCAATGTACAGCCTGCAAAGAAAATAGGGGAATATAAATAAACTATAATTGAAGGAATGTTAAATTAAGACCTTTAGGCAAATTATATTCAAAGAGAATGTGATCAGCCCTGACTTGAATTGCACCAACTGTATGACAAAGAAGATGGCATGGAGGAGATAGTCTTTGAATTTGGCCACATATATTACCTTGGGTCTTTATAAATCCTCAAGGTCAGAGGGGGAGAAACTTTTGCTTTTCCGATTATAACCATACTTTTCAGCTTAGATGGAAATAGTTCCAGGGCAAGTCACCCCCTCCTGGCTTTATATCTATGTGCGTGCATCTCTGAGAAGTAGGATTAGAGAGAAACCTGCAGGCATATTAATAAATAAATTTCACATGCTGTTAGATATTAAGTAAACATACAGATAAATATTCCTCTAGGGGTTATGATCTTGTAACCTGGAGATTTTCTAATTTGGCACCTATGACACATAGTTAACTACCATGGAGGTTTTCAGCAAATTAATTCTCATATTTTTGAAGTTAAAATACATACAATTAAGGTTTTATAATATACTTCTTTGATTATTCAGTGTGTTACTTTGGTTTAAACAAAGTAAATCATGGAAATGTTACACCTTAGATGCTTGCTCCTGTTTACTGTCATTTGGAACACACAACAAGTCCAATATAAATACTAGGCAGCAAACCAGTAAAAATGCTAGAGATCATGGAAGCAACAACGAAGGCTTGAGCTTTTGAAATGCATACATTGGGCAATAAGCAATCAATCAAAGTTCAAATGTTAATTAGCCATATATTAGAAAATTTCAGAAATAGTGTAGAGAAAGTCTGCCAATACTAGAATAGATAATGCTAGCATGCTATGAAAATGTTAATGTTAGCAAGTGATACCACCACAAAATGTCTTTGATTATAAACCCAATTTTCTTTGATATATTTACTATGTTATAAAATATTCTTAGATTTAATGACCAGGAAATTTTATCTGAATTTAGCATGAATTCAAAAAAGATAAAAATATACTTCAGAAGTATTACTTAGCCAAATTATTTTAAAACTAAACTCTTGCATTGATGAGACTTCCTTATCTGTTTTTTTTTTTTTTTAAACAGGGAAAGAAAAATAGTCTAGGTGGGTTCTGCAAGTGACCTGATCTAATTATCTATTAGCCATACACATAATTATACAAGTTCTCCAGGATGAATACCAATAAAATGGTGTTGTAGGACCAGACTAGGAGCAAGATAGAGAGAAGAGCAGGAATTGGTGTTGCAGGTTAAATCACCATTTAAATGCCCACATCTGAAATCAGAGTGCCTAGGATCAATCTGTGATCCTGCTTCCAATCCATCTACCTGTTAATGAACCTGGGAAACAGTGAATGATTGCACAACTGCTTGAGTTCCTACCATGCTCTTAAGGGATCTGTTTGGAGTTCCTGGCTACTGGCATCAACCTGGCCCAGTCCCAGTTTCTTGGGTATTTGGGGAGTAAGCCAGCAGATGCAAGATATCTTTTTGTCACCTTTAAATAAGCAAAACTTATTTAAAAAAAAAAAAGAGGAGAAGAAGATGACAATGATAACAGCAAACTGCTCCCTCCTGCCATCCCACCATTCTTCTGACATGGGCATAGACATGAACAGTCTGCAAGAGATAGTGTCCAGTAACGAGGAATGACAGAACAACAAAGACAGGAAAAGGATACATGTGACACAAACAAAACCTGGCAGAGAGTATCCAAAATATGAACAGTTGAATGATATTGAGGAATGACATTTTGAGTTAAAATTCTTGTAGAGAGAGGGTTATTTAAATTTAGTAAAATCATTAAACTATAGTCCAAGGGCTCAGTTGTACTCTCATTTTAGTTGAACAAATCACTTTTATCTTGGATCTCCAGGTATCTTATAAAGGTAAAAGGGACAATGTTCTAGTTAGATTTATATCACTACAATGAAATACTTGAAGCAATTAATCTTATGAAGAGGAAAACTTTATTTAGCCCATGGTTATGGAATTCAAGTCCAAGAACCAGTGGACCCATTTGGTTGGGTGTCAGGTGAAGGTGGCAGAAGGCAATGGCAGATATTTTGCCAGTAAAGAATCACATGGGGGGACAGAAAGCAGAGTGGTTAGACCCAACCCAGGATTTTATAATCAACTTTTTAGAGAGAACTACCTTTCTAGCACCTACCTCTAATCACCTAAGGCCATTTCTGTAGCCCCGTTTCTAAATACCATGATTTAATTAATTTTATAGCTTATTAGTGTCAGCAACTTTTTATTGAAGATTTTATTTATTTATCCATTTATTTGAGAGATAGAGTTACAGAGAGAGGAGAGACACAGAGAAAGGTCTTCCATTCAGTGTTTCACTCCCCAAATGGCCACAATGGCCAGAGCTGAGCCAATCTGAAGCCAGGAACCAGGAGCTTCTTCCTGGTCTCCCACATGGGTGCAGGGGCCCAAGCACTTGGGCCATCTTCTACCACTCTTCCAGGACACAGAAAAGAGCTGGATCAGAATGTACAGGACATGCTCAAGCTGACTTGCCCCAAGTGGTGGAGTTAGAAATGTGCCAGGGGATTCCAATACAATCCCATCAAGGTTGCATGTACCAATGCTACCTCACTAGTCCAAGTGATCAATTTCAGGTCACAATAGACCATAATGTTAGGTCTAAGAGACAAAGAGATCACATAAACAAGACTAGTGCCTGCCAATACTAACTGATAGAATAAAAAAGGTAGAGAACGATTCAACATGGGAAGCGGGATACACAGCAGACCCATAGAATGGCAGATGTCCTAAACAGCACTCTGGCCTTGGAATCAGCCCTTAAGGCATTCAAATCTGGCTGAAGAGCCCATGATAGCATTTTAGGCATGGAAAGCCAAAATACTCTGGCAAAAAAAAAAAAAAAAAAAAAAAAAAAAAAAAAAAAAAACCTAAATGAAAGATCTCTGTGAGTGAGATCCCAGTGGAAAGAAAGGGCCATCAAAGAAGGAGGTACCTTTCTCTGAAGGGAGGAGAGAACTTCCACTTTGACTGCAGCCTTGTCAAAATAAGATCAAAGTCGATGAGCTCAGGGGGCTTCCATGGCCTTTGCAATTCATGACTAGAGCCTGGGGAGACTGCTGACACCTGAAACAAGAGTGTCAATTGTGAAATCAACAACAGGAGTCACTATGCACTTACTCCCCATGTAGGATCTCTGTCCTTAATGTGTAGTTCAATGTGAATTAATGATATGACTAGTGCTCAAACAATATTTGGCACTTTGTGTTCTGTGTGGGGGCAAACTGGTGAAATCTTTACTTAATATATACTAAATTGTTCATCTGTATATAAAGATAATTGAAAATGAATCTTGATGTGAATGGAATGGGAGAGGGAGCGGGAGATGGGATGGTTGCAAGTGGGAGGGAAGTTATGGGGGGGTAAAAGCCATTGTAATCCATAAACTGTACTTTGGAAATTTGTATCTACTAAATAAAAGTTTAAAAAGTTTAAAAAAAGAGCTGGATCAGGAGAGAAACAGCAAGGACACAAACGAACGCCCATATGGGATGCTGGCACCACATGCAGAGGCTTAGCCTACTGTGCTATGTGCTGGCCCCCTACCATCAACTCTTGACTGTGGAGTTTGAATACACGCATGTATTTGGGGGCCAAATCATATTCAAATTAGAGCAGATAATAAGATTTGTTCTTTTAAAATCAAATGTAAACACTTCACAGACTGTTGAGCACTATACAAATGTAAGCTATTGATTTTATTGCTCTGAATTATTGTATCTCAAAAATATGGTTAAGCATGACAGATTTTAAAATTAGATGTGTTGGGGCCAGCATTGTGGCATAGTGGGTAGAGCTGCCGCCTGTGATGCCAGAATACCATATGGATGCCAGTTAAAGATCCAGCAGCTCTACTTCCAATCCAGCTCTCTGCTAATGTGCCTGGGAAAGCAGTGGAGGATGGCCCGAGTGCTTGGGCCCCTGCATCTACATGGGAGACCTAGAAGAAGCTCCTGGCTGCTAGCTTCAGTCTGGCCCAGCTCTGACCATTGCAACCATTTGGGGAGTGAACCACTGGATGGAAGTTTCTCTCTCTTTCTCTCTCTCTCTCTCTCTCTCTCTCTCTATGTGTGTGCATATGTGTGTGTTTGTCTAACTCTGCCTTTCAAATAAACAAATAATCTTTTAAAACCATTAAAGTATTATGAATGTCATTTATAATTAATATGAAGGAAAGGTATTTTTCTGGTATAAAGGAAATTACAAGTGTCAAATTTTATAGTATAAGGCATGGCAATTCATTGAAAAATTTAGTAAGGCTGGTGTGGTCATGCAGTGGGTAAAGCCACCGCCTGTGATGCCAGCATCTCATATGGACACTGATTGGCGTCCCAGCTACTCCACTTGCAATCTACTGCCACCCACAGGGGAGACCCAAGATGGAGTTCCCGGCTCCTTGCTTCAGCCTGGCCCAGCCCCAGCTATTGCAGCCATCTGGGGAGTGAGCCAACAGATGGGAGATTCTCTCTCTTTCTGTCTCTCCATTTATTTCTGTAAATCTGCATTTCAAATAAGCAAGTAAATCTTTTTTTTAAAGAAAAAGAATGTGCAAAATGCATAAACTAAATTATTTATATACTAGAAATTTTGGGGGATGAATTGAAGATAAGAAACATTAAAATAGATCAGTAAAGCAATTTAAGTGTCTTGACAAGAGATGACAAAGGCCAGAATCAGAACAGTATCTGTAACTGCCGGAAAAGATCAACAGGAAAGCACCTGGTGATGACAGAACTTGGTGACCACTTGCATTTAATAAGGATGGGACAGAGAGTCATCTAGGATGTGTTTCATTATGCTTAATTTGCTAAAATGAATGGAAGTTGAATTTTTTGTGCACCTATTGAGAGAACTATATGATTTTTGTCTTTCTTTCTATTGTTGTAATAGTTTATATTGATTGGTAATGGGAAACCAACTTCCTTTCCTGCCCTATCTGCTTCTTCATCTGGCTGATCTGCCTAAACTTCATATTTTGTAATAAATTAATATTGTGGGTATAACACTTTCTTGAGCTACTAAAGATTCTTTAGAATATTATCAAAACTGACAGTGTTGGAAGAATCCCTAAATTTATAGCCTGTTGGTCACAAATGTGAGCTTGACAGAGCTGGTACCAATAGTGTTGGGGATATCTGTCATAAGGGCAGTCTTGTAGGGACATTACCTAAGAATCTATGGGGCTTCTGTCTAGTCTAAGTCGTTAGTGCTACAACTTAACTGCAATTCCTGCAGGATTTTACCAGAAGATATATTATTCTTTTTAAATATTTCTGAATTTCATTTGCAAATGTTTGATTTGGTAGTTTTGTATCTATATTTGTATGTTACAGTAGCATGCATTTTAGTTTTCCTGAAATATCCTTGTCAGGTTTGTGCCAAGGTTATACTAACCTCATAGAATGAGTGGGAGAGTTACTTTTATTTCTATTTTCAGGAACAGTTTGAGAAGATAGAATTATTTCTTTTACGAGTGTTTGGTAAAACCTATTAATGAAGCCATCTGGGACTTGAGTCCCCTTGTGGAAATATTTTTGATTAATGATTTAATTTCTAAATATATATGTATACACTACTTAAGTATTCTCTTCCTTCTGGATTCATTTTTGGATAATGTATTTTCCTACTTTATCTAACTCTGTACATTTATTACTAAAAGGTTGTTCATATTATCCTTAAGAACATCTTCCTAATATCTTTTTTTTTTTTTTTTTTTTTTTTTGACAGGCAGAGTGGATAGTGAGAGAGAGAGAGAAAGGTCTTCCTTTGCTGTTGGTTCACCCTCCAATGGCCGCCGCAGCCGGTGTACTGTGCTGATCCGAAGGCAGGAGCCAGGTGCTTCTCCTGGTCTCCCATGGGGTGCAGGGCCCAAGCACTTGGGCCATCTTCCACTGCCTTCCCGGGCCACAGCAGAGAGCTGGCCTGGAAGAGGGGCAACCGGGACAGAATCTGGCATCCCAACCGGGACTAGAACCTGGTGTGCCAGCGCCGCAAGGCAGAGGATTAACCTAGTAAGCTGCGGCGCTGGCCTTCCTAATATCTTTAGGTCCCTCTTTAGTCCTCAGTATTACTTACTTGTGACACCTTTCGTCGTAACTACTCTGACCTGAGAGATGATCAATCTCAATCATCTTTTAGAAAGCAACATTTAGCTTTTATGATCTTCTTTATTGTATGTTTTCTATTGTAATGCTTTCTATATCTCTTCTTTATTTTCGCTTGTTGGTTTCTACTGAATAAATTGAATTTGTAGCTTATTTAGTGTACCAACACACACTCTTTCTTTCTATATCTATTTTTTATATCTAAAATATGTAATTCTAAACATATAAAATCTTTCCTCTATGTGTAGCTTTAGCTGCTTTCTAATTTATGGTATGGCTATTGGCATTCAAATTTCCTATATCTAATAATTTGGGGATTATTTTCTAACAATTCATTGATGAAATTATTTAACAATTTCCCACTATGTTTCTCCAAGTATTTCTGTTATTTTTACTTCACATATTTTCACAGTTAATGTTTTGGTAACTTTTCATTAAATCAAAAATGTGTTTTATATTATTTCATTTATTTCTTATGTTAATAAAACCATTTTTATTTATTTAATTTCCTTTTGCATGATGTATGTTCTTTATCCTTTTTCTTCCACACTTTCTATATCTTTGTTTTAGATGTGACTCTTGTGGCTATCATGAAATCTTTTCTAATCCAGTAGTACAATCTTTATTTTTAAAGCATATGGTGGGTTTCTTTAAAAGTACATAACTATTGATTCTTTTATTTATTTATTATTTGACAGGAAAAAAAAGAGAGATTTTTATCTGTTGGTGCACTCTTCAAATATCCACAATGACTCAGGGGCAAGGGCCAAACCGAGAAGCTAGGAACTTAGTCCAGGTTCCCTACTTGAGTGTCAGGGACCCAACTATTTGAGCTATCAGCTATGCCTCCCAGGGTGCACTTTAGCAGGAAGCTGAAATGAAGAATAGACCCAGGACTCAAACGCAGGACTCTGATATGGGATGGGAGCATCCCAAGCAGTCTCCTAAGTATTATGCTAAAAGCCCAACCCTCTTTCTGGTTTTTTATTTCATTTTATTTCCCTGTCTATGCTCCAGTTTCAAAGCAATTTGTCTAGTTTGGATTTCTCCATATTTTTAATTTATCTCTTTGCTTATACTGTCACAGATTTATTACTTTCTTGAATCTGGATTGTACATTAATTGTTCTGGTAATTCCAGAAATTCTAATCTATTGACTCTACCAACATTGCTTCCACCTTATTGTCTCTCTTATTTTCTTTTAAATATTTATTATAAGCATATTAAGCATTTTCATTCTATCCACAAATTACCTATTTTTAAAGTTTCAAGTTTTTATTTGTTTCTGTGTACTGCATTCTGTATATTATTTCCCATCTTCCAAGTCACTAATTATCTCTTTAGCTCTGCTTCATTTCATGCAATTACATTTATTGAGTTTCAAAGTTTAATTATATTTTTCATCTCTGGAAGTTAAGCTTGACTCTTTTCCAGCCTTGCTGTTATTTTTTTCTTTCATGTACCCTGGTGATATTTTAATGCTTATCACTTTCCTTATACCTGGTAATTTTAGAAATGTTTGTTTATATTTGATACTTCCACTAGCTGCAAGTTTTCAGATTTATTTAGCCTGTTTCTCATTCAGAGGTCTTATTTTCTTGATACTTAGTTTTTAGTTTACATTATTACTTCCCTTGTGAAATTATTTTTATTTTTAAGGAAAATACCTTTTATTTTATTTTCTTAAAGATTTATTTATTTATTTGAAAGGCATAGTTGAGAGAGAGAGAGAGAGAGAGAGAGAGAGATCTTCCAACTGCTGGTTAACTTCCCAAACGGCTGGAATGGCTGGAACTGGACCAGTCTGAAGCCAGGAGCCAGGAGATTCCCCCAGGTCTCCAACATGAGTTCAGGGGCCTAAGCACCTGACTCATGTTCTGCTGCTTTGCCAGACACATTAGTTGGGAGCTGGATAGGAACTAAATTTTTAAAGATTTTTTTTTTCATATTTTATTCAATGTCAAAAAGATCTTTCTTGAAATCATCTTCAAAAGGGACTCTGTTGTTTTATTTTTCTCATTTTTGTTCTGTTGTGTCCAGTTACCCTAAAAGCAAACTCGTATGGAGCCCCTACTTAATATGGGGAATTCTTATATTAGACTACTTATCTTGTTTAGGTACTAGAACTTGATTTCTGTTCTCCAACAATGTCTAGCCACAACTGAGGCCCAAGTTGGCTTATCTACATATGCTTCAGGAACCCAAATATCCTTCCACTAAAAACCTTGTGTTCTGTTTGTTAGCTGCTGTGACTATGTAAATTTCTTTTCTCTGCACTATAGGGTACTTTATAGCAGCTTGAAAGAACGGGCTCTGTTTTTTTCAAGAAAATCTATTTTCAAGCTCAGCAGCTGCCATCTTCACATGGATTATTACTAAAACATTTTGGTTTATAACAGAACTTTGCAACATTTCAGATACACAAAATATGTTTACTAAGATCTGTTGGGCAAAGCCAAACACGACATCTACAAGGCATTTTGAGACACTAGTTGGGCACAGTATTTTAACTCTACATCAAAGATAACACTTTAAATAAAAACATATTCTAAAATTTAGAACCATAACATTTTAAACATTTGCATGTATCATTCATTAAAAGTTTATTTTATTTTTGTGTGAGTATAATACTGGCAGGAGGATGATAGCTACGCTACAAGAAGCATTGAATAAATGTTCACAATAGTAAATACAAAATAAATACCCTTTAAAGTCAGTATTTCCTTCAGAAATTTGGAATCTTTAATTCTTTAGATCTGTACAGTCCAGCTGGATTCTAAGAAGTGTGTTTAAAGATTCCATAATGTTTGAACACATTTAATTATCCCTACTACTCTGATTTATTAACTTGATATGAGGATTTAGTGAATCATACACTATCTCTACTTTCTCCACCTAAAAATTGAGTAGGATATAGTAATACAAGGAGATGTTCTGGAAGGATTCATTATTTAATGTTTCTAAAGTCCTACACAAATGCCAAACTCATTACAGAGTTCATGCTGGCAAGTGGTTAGAGTTTAGGAGATAATGCAAGAGCACACATAAATCAAAATTTCAACGTGAGCAACCTTCTTTTTGGACCAGAGAATGATTAATCACATCACCGATATAGTGGATGCAGGTTCTTGTTCAATAGCTAACAGTTGACACCGTTAGGTTATACCTTCAGCCCCCTCCTTTTCCTTTCACAGCAGTGGGGGTGTAAGGCTTTAGAGGGAGACCACCTATTCTGTATAGATGCTGAATACCTTTCACACTACATTCCAGGAAACATCCCAACTGTAAGAAAAAATGAAATTGCTATGTCATGGTAAATTGTTCCCACACTTCAGTTGGATTACTTCTCAAGATGATTCTTAGAGTATTTTCTGCAGATGGGTTACATGTCTGCTAAACGTTATAAATCGAAGTGTTCCTTAGCTATGCCTTACCATCTCCTCATTCATGCTAATACCGCTGCAACTCTCATGTACCGTGGAGGTTTTTGTTAAGATTTATTTATTTATTTATTTATTTATTTATTTATTTATTTGAAAGAGTTAGAGAAAGAGGGAGAGAGAGCAATCTTCCCCAGAGGACTGCAACACCAGGGCTGGGCCACACTGAAGCCAGGAGCCAGGAGCCACAAGCTTCATCTGGATCTCCCACATGTGTTTCAGGAATCCAAATACATGGGCCATCTTGCCTTGCTTTTCCCAGGCCATTAGCCGGGGGCTGGATTAGAAGTCAAACAGCCAGGACACAAACTGGTCCCCATGTGAGATGCCATTGTTGCAGGTAGTGGCTTTACCCATGACACCACATTTCTATGTGTTAACTTTTAAGCTTCCCAGTAGTTTATGTACTTGATTTTTTTTTATTTAGCAATGTGGTAATACAAAACATGTTTAATGTTGTTTATTGAGAACTTGGTAAGTGTCAGACTCTGTGCTATACAATAGGCATAAGTTATCACTTTTCATTTGTTTCAAGTATAATACTTATTTTTTAAAATATTTATTTAATTTATTTGAAAGTCAGCGTTACACAGAGAGAGGAGAGGCAGAGAGAGAGAGAGAGAGAGAGAGAGAGAGAGAGAGAGAAGTCTTCCATCCGTTGGTTCACTCTCCAACTGGCTGCAACCACCAAAACTGTGCAGATCCGAAGCCAGGAGCCAGAAGCTTCTTCCAGGTCTCCAATGCGGATGCAGGGGCCCAAGGACTTGGGCTATCCTCCACTGCTTTCCCAGGCCATAGCAGAGAGCTGGATCATAAGAGGAGCAGCCGAGACTGGAACCGGCGCCCACATGGGATGCCGGCGCTTCAGGCCAGAGCATTAACCCACTGTGCCACAGCACCGGCCCCTCAAGCATAATACTTTTATTAGCCTGTTTCTCATTACTGCACACACCCAAGGCAGGCTAATTTTATTTTTTAAAAGAGCTATAGTGATGGGAATTTAGCTTAGCAGTTCACATGCTGGTTCAGACACCCACGTCCTGTGTTGGAGGGCTTGAGTTGGATTATAAGCTCCAGGACCTGAATTCAGTTTCCTGTTAAAGCAGATCCCAGAAAGAAGCAGCAATGGTTCAAGTGATTTAGTTCCTGTCACCCATGTGAGAGACCTGGATTGAGTCCCTGCTTCCTAGCTTTAGCCCCAGCCCAGGGCCACTGCAACCATTTGAGGAATGAATCATTAGATGGGAACTCTCAATCTCTCTCTCTCTCTCTCTCTCTCTCTCAAATAAATAAACACTTTAAAAGAAGTTTATTTAACTCACAGTTCTGGACGTGCAAAGGTGCTGTCATCAACTCATCTCCAATAAGGCCCTCAGGGTGGATGGCATCAGTGGTATGGGAGTCATGATTACTGAATCAGCATTACACTAGCTGAACATAAAGTGTATTGCAGTAGACTTAGATTTTCAATGTCAGAATATGCCTAACATATTTTCTCTTACTGCTTATTTTTCCCCCATGTACCTTCACTCACAGGAACATTCACAGGAAAAGTAGAAGCAATAGAACATTTTGGTGGATTCTGTGTCACATTTTAGTCTTAAATTTTTCTTTGTCCTCCAAGAAACACACTTGGAAGATATCTCTGTTTCACTGTGAAAAAGAAAGCCTTTCCCAGAGTCTACGGTTTCCAGAGTTATTCCAGTTACCAGAAAAACCTGTAATACCCTTTGTGTTTAAAAATCCCCTTCTCCATGTACTTCTCCAACTGGGGTAATTTAGATGTGTGTCTATTACGAAGAAGACAAGTCACACCTAAAATATACCACGTCACTCTTTTTTTTTTTTTTTCATTTGACAGATAGAGTTAAACAGTGAGAGAGAGAGAGAGAGAGAGAGAGAGAGAGAGAGAGAAACGTCTTCCTTCCATTGGTTCATCCCCCCAAATGGCTGCTACAGCCAGCGCTGCACTGATCCGAAGCCAGGAGCCAAGTACTTCCTCCTGGTCTCCCATGCCGGTGCAGGGGCTCAAGCACTTGGGCCATCCTCCACTGCTTTCCAGGGCCATAGCAGAGAGCTGGACTGGAGGAGGAGCAACCAGGACTAGAACACGGCGGCCATATGGGAGGCCGGTGCCGCAGGTGGAGGATTAACCAAGTGAGCCACAGTGCCGGCCCCTACCATGTCACTCTAATCACAAGTATGCCCTCCCTAATTTTTCCTCACTTTGTCATACTATATGTTTTCTGAATTGATTATAATGCACATAAAATAGGCTGCTGGTATTAATAAAAACATGGTAGTAGAAATTAAGATCTAACTGTTTGCACAGGGATTAGGCCCACGCAAATTCTGACAGATCAGAGAACAAGTAGGAGATGTTTGCAGGTTTATTTCTCCTTTGCTCACAGTGGCGGTGAGAAAGGAAAAACTAACAAGTAGTAGTGTGAGGGCAGTGGGACCAGAAGAGATATCCACCTTTGTGCCCACAGCAGAGGTCAGCCATAAACATACAGAGATACATTCACACATGGCCACATACAGCCACACATCCACATACGGCCACATCTGTGTGTCCGCATTCATCCGCTTGTAGCCTCATCTAATCATGACCCCCGGATGCTTGTATGGGTTTTGACCATAGTTGCTCAGACCCAAACAGTTGCATAACATGGACCCGAGGAGGCTAGCCAAGTAGGTGTGCTTCTTGGTTGCCTTGACATTGGTTGCCATAGAGGCACACAGTTAAGTGGATATAATGGCCTTGATACTTGGTATGTTCACCTTCCCAACACTAAGACACATTAGCCTTTGTATGCTTGGCTGCTTTGTAGAAACTAAACCTACACCAAGGTGATTAGGAAATACCCCAAAAACAATGTGATGCCCTGTGTTAAGTGAAATGTTGGAATTTATGATTGAGTAAAGAGGACAAGGAATATTCCTTACATAAGGAATAATAGTACATACAAAGGCAAAGAGGTAGGAAAATGTATTGCACATTTGAGGTACTGTAAGTAGTTTGGAACGAAAACAATAAGGTTAGAGAAAGAGGTGATTCTGGAATAAGGTGATAAATTATGAAGGGCCTTATATAAATGAAAAAGTTCTGATTTTATCTTTAACAAGATGGAAAATTATTGACAGCTTTAAAGCAGACGGATAACAAATTCAATATGACATTTCAGAAAGATCATTGATAATGTATAGAAGACATTTGAAAGAAATAAAGGAGTCACAAAGGTGAACTTTGAAAGATCAATCAAGTGGAATAATCAATAATCAAAGGGAAAAAATAGAGAGTCTAAAATTAAACGGTAACAGGAAAGTCATGAAAAATGAATGAACTTGAGAACTGGGTAATAATGTGGAAAATTAGTAGGATAAAATGATTTGATGTTGAGTTTGAAGAAGAAATTAAGAATGGCATCCAAGTGGTTAATGTTGACAACACATAAATGGTGGTAGCATTCACAGAAAATCTATCTTTGTTGTTCAGATGGGAGAGACATAGGAGGGCATGCAAGAGGAAGAATCATTATTGAACATACTAAATCTGAGGTAGTCATCCTAGAACAATGGCCCATAGATAATGCAAAATCTGAGAATGTAAGGGACTTGTGTTAGGAAAACTGTACGAGTATTGAATATGTATAGCATGTCCAATATTTTTAGATCATCAGAAAACTAGAACTTCATCTTTTAGACTTTAGAAAGGTAGCTTGGGTATTTTCTTTATTTAAGAACTGATTTTGCACTCTCTTTCTCCCTCTCTCTCTCTCTCTTGCAACAGATATAGTTTATTCATTATATTTTTTCTGCTCCTTTACATATATTGCCTCCTTATGAATGTGGAGTCCCAGGGCATCAATTTCAAAAGTATAGGTTCCCCCACTTCACACTTTTAGTGTTGAAATATTTCCAAGGTGTAATGTACTTGTCAAGTAACATACACACCCATCCCTCCCCTGACATACACACACCCACACACACACACAAACATAGAATGAACCAATCCAAACATAACTGAGGTTAGGCGATCTAAACAATCTGAGTAGATCACTACATGAAAGATTTGACAATGACAATCAGTATCATGCTGACAGCAGAAAGAAACAGAAATCCAGCTCATGACTATGATTTTAGTGTTTGCCAAAATATGAAATTCATCCTTGTAGGAAACTCCAAATATGTATTTAACCAAGAGAAAGGAAAAAATAATGAAGGAAATTTCCACTCTTGTAGCAGGTGCTCCATCATATCAGTAAAGACTACAAGATTATACAATGGGCAACATTTCTGAAATACTAGGATTCATTGGCACAGATGCTTTGGGCAGTATCAGTCTCAAACTCTTCTTTTCTATTTGCAATTTCCATTGTACATTTCAAATTACCATGTAGCACCACAGAGCAAATGGAAGGCCGTGGTTCTAAAAAAAAAAAAAAAAGAATACAAGTAATAAAAGGTAAGGGCCACAAGGTCAAAAGATTTTTCTGAAGAATCTTGCAATATACCAAGTGATGTTTTGAGGGAAAAAAGCTGTCTAAAAGACAGCATCTGCTTTAATGCTGCTTCATTACAGACTCAGTGGAGCAGAAGCAATGCATCCATTTTGCCTTTTTCTTCATTGATGATATCAATGGAGCATTAATGGAATTCTTATAGTCTACTGGTACAGTATAAATTTATCCTGAGTAAATTTCTTCCTGGATGATTACAATGCCGCTTTTTAAACTAGAGAAGAATTTTACTTGTTTATTTTGTATGTAAAAAAACTTGCATAGGTCGTGTATCTTCTGTTCCATGATAAATAAGTCGTCAATTTTTTTTTCTTATGTCTTAGAGCATCAATGAATAGGTAGAGCATAAATCTAAATTAAAACTCTGATTAATAAGCTTGTTCCACAAAAAGTGTCCTAACCTTTCTCCAAGTAACAAAGTCAGGTGTTTTTATTGTTGTCCCTTTATTGATTTCAATTATTTAATTCTCCTTTAGCAGAAATAGCTTAGTTTCTACTTGTGTTCAATTTTGTTAACAAAATAGGTTGTGCTTTCAAAATCAACAAAATTATTCAAATTACTTAGCATTTATCTCTACTTTTTAAATCATGTCTAAAATGTGATCTTAGAGTTGCCCATTTATATAAGAATTTGGGGGCTAGACAGGAACCCAGATGTTTCCAGCGGATTTGCAAATGGCAAAGTGCTGCTTGTTGGATCTGCCTGCAAATCTATTTGCAAATGCAAATCCTCTTTCTAAACAGATGAGCGTTTTTTTTAGGTCCAGCAAAAATCCTTGAGCAAAGCAAAACGCTGATGGAATGTACATGGGACACTTCTATGGACTTCCATACACATGCTTCTGCATCTTCGTGTACTCCGAAAGCATGGTAGAACAAGACAGAAATGGATGGACATTCATTTTTAGGGTATCCTGAAGACATTGTCCTGCAAATTAGGTGGTGCAGAAGCTGTGACTATTGTAAACATCTCCCTTTTTTCCTCACATGAAGCAACTCAGGGCACATCTTACTTATGCTGTATTCCCTTGATGTCTTGCTTACCTTGAAAAATGGTTTCCATTGCCCACAGCTACCAAGGTTCCCTGCTGTCTGCCTCCCCTTCTCAGCACACATCATTCTAGTAGACCCATGACTCCAGGGCCCAGACTGTGAGTGCAGCTCTTCACTGATGCCTGTTTATTGAGATCAGTGCACCATTCTGATTTTTGCTTTTCACTACTCCATGATAATAAAAACAAAGACTATCACCATTATAGCACTATCCATATGTATTAACTTATTTAATCATCACTACTCCTCCATTACTGGTTTCTTTTTCCATTTCTTCTGCTCCTCCAATGCAACAAATCAATCTGCAAGAAAAAAACAATGATGCAGGAAAAACGTCATGCTGGCTTTTCTCCTCCTTAAATCTGTCATCTATTCTCTTAACATTTTACCACTGCCCTGGATCAAGGCCAAACTCTCACCATGGTCTCCTAACCAATAACATTCTAGACTTGCCATGCTTGAAATCCATCCCTCTGCACTTTGGCTAAAATGACTTCTCTGAACTATAAATTTAACCTTGTCATTATTCAGCTTATTGTTACTCCGCCAATGACAGAATAAAAGTCACATCCTTAGGAATGGATATAAAGTACACTGCTCCCTTACCACCTACCTCTTTAGTTTCTTTTCCCATTCATTATTCCTTCACTAACCTTTTCATCCAATCCCTCATATATATTATTAATTCAAAGGATTAATATGAGTTGCAAGAATTCAGCTGGAATGTCTTTCATCCTTCTGTCGTCCATCTGCTCCAACTTTTGCACCTTCAACACCATACACAAACACAAACACCCTAATACTTAGCTAACTTCTACTCACCATTTCAGATCCCAGATAATGGGTCATATCTTCAAAGTCTTCCCCAGTGTCTCCCCAAGCCCCAGATTGTGGTCAGTACGTTTCTACTATGCTGCTTTATTTCATCAGCAAATGTTAAAACTATCCTATTTAAAAATTTGCTTGCTTTGAGCTGTTTCAGAGAAAAGCTGAGTCATTCTTTATATTCCCACCAGTTTGGTGTTTGCCACCAAATAAAAGAAAAAACAAGATTCACAACAAATGTTTATTGAAGTAAATTAAATTCCTGCGGGTATGTTTCCATAATAAGTAGTACTCAGAAGAGCATGGCTTTGACTCTCAAAAAGGAATTTATGAGTGAGAAACATGAGGACGATGGCTAGTGGTAAACAAGATATTTGGGGTCAATTGGAACTTTCCCACAGTATCTACAATATGTCTTAGAAGATTGTGAATAAGATTGATTGGAAGTGAAAGTTGAGGCTATCACAAGCCAAGCAAAATCACAATGAAAATGAAAAATAGGAAAAATAATTTGAAATCCCACTATTCGAAGATCCTTATCCTGAGGAGTATAAAAGTATAGACTTATTTTTAAGGAAGGAATCATGAAACAATGTTAAATAGGATGCCAACAGCATATGTTTGTTCAGTCAAAATAATGTCCATTCGTAAAAGATCATTTAATCTGATATTTAGCAGAAAAAAGAAAAAGCAACAAATGGAATTATTTCTCTCTGAACTCCCTTGAGTCATCGAGGCACCAACACCTTATTAGTTTATTTAGGGAGCCAGGTGCTCTTATTCTCTTATGATGAAGAGGTCAGCACAAAAAGGTGAAATCGTCCATGGGCAGTGGGAGGGCACATGAACTATGGAGATGTCCTTTGAACATTATTTCAGATAAGATGTATTTTAACAGAATCCGTGTTGTGACAAGACAAGTTAAGCTGCTGCTTGTGACGTCAGCATCCCATAGTCCAGTGCCAGTTTGAGACGGAGCTATTTTGCTGTGGATCCAGCTTCCTGCTGGGAAGGGTGCAGATGATGGCCCAAGCTCTTGGGCCCTTGATATCCTTGTGGAAAACAAAGGTAGAGTTCTAGGCTCCTGGCTTCAGCCTGGCCCAACCATAACTGTTATTGCCATTTGGGGAGTGAATCAATGAATGGAAGATCTCTCTGTCTTTATCCCTCTTTCTGTCACTCTCTCTTTCAAACAAAAATGACAAATAAATGTTTAAAGTATTTTAGAGAGTCTATGTTTTGGGGGAAGTTTTCCAAGCAATTTAACAAAGTCATAATTTTTTTGTCTTCCATGCTAAGGTTGAATTTCAGGTATTACCATCATTTGGGTCCCTAAAAGTAAGTAAGTGTTTTCATAAATTTTTCATGTTTTAATTCCATATGTTTCTTTAGACAGAGGGTGTTTACTTGAGATGAACTTGTACCATTTTCCAAACTGAGTCACATGTTGGAGAAAACTTATACATGTACATGCTTTCATTATCTTTACTCCTTCTTCAAATAAGACCTTTAAATTTGGAAATAACAGGATGTGGTATGAATTTACACATTCACAATGCAAATTTGGCTTTATATAAGCACTTATCAATGCTATTAAAATAAATTCTAGCTGAAAAAGGATATTTTAAATTTATTTATTTGAAAGGCAGGGAGACACTGACATAGAAAGAGTGAGAGAGAAAGAGATGTTCTATTCACTGGTTTATTCCCCCAGATGGCTTCAGCAGCCATATCTGGGCCAGGAGAAAGTCAGAAGCCAGGAACTCCATTGTGATCTCTCAGCAGGGTGGCAGAGGCCCAAAACTTGGGCCATCTTCCATTGCCTTCCCAGACATAAAAGCAGGAAGCTTGACCAGAAGCAGAACTGCAGGATTTGAAACTATGATATGGTCTGTCATTGTCACAAGCAATGTCTTAACCTGATGCATCACAACACCAGTCCCTTCAGCTGAAATTTGATGACAGAAGTAATAATCATCCCATAATTCTGTTTGGAAGATTATGACTATGGCCAAAGACAATTGTCTACATAGTTACTTTTATTTTATAATCATTTTATCAAAATTTTGACTTCCACATAAAATTCAGTTTCTTGGATATTTAGGAAAAATCAAGAAAGAACAATTATCTACCCTTTTATAAATATTTCTGGTTTCCCTTAAATGTCCAACATTTTAATATATCTTAGATTAGTTAGAATGATGTCTTCTAAAAGTTCTAAAAACTGTTTGATATAGAAATCTGCTGTTCTCATTTGCTTTGAAGCAATAGTAGACATGCTTTGAGTCTCAAAGTTGGTCCATGGTGATGTTGAGTGTTACAAGTAAAACTAACAGAAATAAAAATTCTGTGTTGATAAAATGCTTTTAAACAAGATAGCACACCTACAAAAAAGTCTAAGTTGTTATTGACTCACATAAAATAGGAGTTACATTGTTCTTACTGAAATAGAATCATTAACAACAGAACAAGCTCAACTACCATACCGATGGACAAAATGCTTGGGTTTTCATGGTTTCTTATCCATTCCTTTTGCTATTTCACAGAGCACACCTACAGAGCAAATAGTTCTGAGTGTTAGCAGCAGTAACCAGCTTAGCTTGATTCCTTTTTGCAGGTAGAATAACAAATTATAGTTCAGAGAGATGAAAGTAGGGATAGTAAAGCAAAAGTTCATTGAAATAAGGGAGGAAAGGGCCAGCCAAGAGAACATGTGGCACTCTTTCTTCTTGGTTTGCGACTTCTATACTTAAAGTGCGATGGGTATTAACTTGTGATGTGGCTGTTCTGCTCATGATTGATATTTGAGACTGACATCTAGGAGCTGCATATAAAGGACAATATGGCTTAGAAGAATGTTACCACCACTTGTCCTCTCTCTCTCTTTCTCCCAACCTGCAAAACGCCTCCCAAACCCAAATAAGTGGAAGGCTTCTGGAGAGTCCCTGGTGCCAAGTTCCCTGGGCAACCAGATCAGATAAAAGCCCAGCCTTACCCAGGACACGCAAGCAGCTGTTGCCCCTCTTTGCTTCAGTAAAGCAACCTATCTCTATTGAGGTCCATCTCAGTCTCTTTCTTCTGGGGGCCATGAAAGGCCAAAACCCCAAGTTATTTAAACCTAACAGCATACCTTTGGGCTCTCTGTACATGTGGCTACAAGCTAGACTCTTCTAGTTTGGCTGAGTGCCTATTTTGTCAGAATACCTCAAAGTGGGTGGTCTTGGGTGATTCCTAGTATAGAGCAAGATCCCTTTCCAACCCCTGGATGAGGGTTTTGTAGCCTCTGCTCAGTTGGCCATGTCTAATTATCTGCCTGACATAAGTATCTTCTATACTTGTGAAGAGTCCTTGCTCTTCAGCAAACAGCAAGCCATTCAGCAAACACCTGAGGAAGTAAAGGGCAGCCATTGAGGGAGCAGAAACAGTTCTCCAATGCCTGTTTTTGTGCTTTTTTAATAATGGGGAAATACTGAATGGCTGTTAGAATTAATATTGAGTATCTATTAAAGTACATCTGTTGCATAAAAATGTTCTGAAATGATGTGACACAGTTAGAACTATTGGATTTTTTTTAAAGTTCACTGCTATATAAGCATCCAAATTCTTAGGGCTTCTGAAACTTAGACAAAATTAAAATACCAGATTTATTATCTTACCAAGAATAATGTAGTATTTCTAAAAGAGTTAACCATTAAATGAAGAATGAAGTTACAGACATGCAGTTTATTAGACTGGTGCAAAGGGCCAATCCATCAAAGACTGTTGATCCATGTTGCAGTATTATATGCAAATGATAGGGCAAACATATTTTCAAATGCAACACCCAAAAACTAAGACTAAATTGCATGGTACAAAGAGAAATATACTTCTCCTACCTCAAGACCCAGAGTACTCTGTGTTCAAAAACAAAAGGTCAGGAACTAAGTACTTCAGTGATGCCTTTACCTTAAGGATCAGAATTGGAGTTATACTTGAGGTCTTAGGTGAAATGAGTTTGACGGATTAGGTTCGGTTACTGGCTGTCAGTACACTACATAAAAAACACTGCACATACCAAGCTTAGTGAAACGAGCTGCTTTCTGCACAGGAAAATTCCTTGATAGAGTTAGCATGAAGACAAATGAACTGTTATCCCCCAAGAAAGGTGTCCCTTTAGGTTAGGTTTGAGGTTAGCAATACCAAACAGTAAGAGCACTTGACTTCCCATGGCTGACAGACTCATTACCTTTGTAAATATTGAGGCTTAGCTCTGAATCCTGGCATTCTTCTTGAGTTTCTAGAAAGCACTAGTAACTAACCAATTACCAAAACAATGAAGAAATTAAAATGAGCGAAGACAAGATTAGTGTAAACAAATTCTCTTCATTTCCCATCATCAAAGTTGTTTAAACTCTCTCTTCTTTATTATATTCTTATCCCTTACATTTATGGAAAGCCTTTTAAACATATCCTTATTATTTGCTTTAACGGGGATTTTAGGATATGTTGTTCTTATTATTATCAGTAAGAAAATGGGAGCCCAGGCAGGATTAATTCCAAGAAGGCAAAAGGGGTCAAATTCAAAACTGTATTTGTTTGTATAGAAAACTACTGCTTCTCCATGAGACTTTCCAATATAGAATTATTTCTTTGAAATGCATTTACTTTGTTTATGATAGCTGTATATGCTGTTTCATTTATACTGGATTCTTTTTCTTATTATTTTCTGCTATTTTCTTTTTCTCCATGCCATCTAGTCATCTCATTCACATGACCAAGCACTAACAGATGTTACTGCAAGTTATATTTAAAAGTCTTAAATATCATTTACATCCTCAGGCCAGCGCCGTGGCTCACTTGGCTAATCCTCCGCCTGCAGCGCCGGCACCCCAGGTTCTAGTCCCCGTTGCTCCTCTTCTAGTCTAGCTCTCTACTGTGGCCCAGGAGGGCAGCAGAGGATGGCCCAAGTGCTTGGGTCCCTGCACCCGCATGGCAGACCAGGAGGAAGCACCCGGCTCCTGGCTTCAGATCGGTGCAGCGCCAGCCGTAGAGGCCATTAGGGGAGTGAACCAACGGAAAAGGAAGACCTTTCTGTCTGTCTCTTTCTCACTGTCTATAACTCTCACTCTGTCTCTCTCTCTTACTGTTCTGTAACTCTACCTGTCAAATAAATAAATAAAAATCTTTAAAAAAATCATTTACATCCTCAATTATAGTTTTCATATCTAGTTTAATATTTCTTAAGGATTTATTTATTTGAAAGGTAGAGAGCAACAGAGAGAGGGGGAGAGGTCTTCTACCTGCTTATTCCCTCCCCAAATAGCTGTAGTAGTGAAGGCTGGGCCAGGAAGATGCCAAAAACCAGGAACTCCATCTGGGTCCCCACATGTATGTCAGGGGCCCTCATCTACTGTCTTCCCAGGAACATTAGCAGGAAGTTTGATGCTTCCTTCCTGACACTTATAGTTCTAACATCTCTAGCTCCAAAGTAACATATTTCTGACTAGCTACGCATGTCTCCTTCCTGCCATCCTTTCACACATAATGTGTCCCTGTGAAAGTTCCTTTTCCTGTCCATATCACACTTGTGCTTACCACTTTAAATTGGTTAAAAACACTAGAATCTACAGTCTCCTTCCATGTAAAAATGGCAGAAATACCCTAAAGATTTTTTGTACCATCTGTATTCAAGTAATGATGAAATCGAATATATATACATTTTCTTTTCCTCACACTCCATCCCCATTGTAACCATCTCCCTTAAGATTCTCATGATCTCTTACGTAATCAGTTCCAATAGCTTTCTAATTGATATACTCTCACTAATCTCTTGTATTTAATTAGGTTTCTCAATGGATTCCAAAGTTATCTCCCTTCAAAATATATGATTATGTTACTCTACAATACAGATTTCTCTTCTGTCTGCGTTAATTGGTATTAAATCCAAAGCCAACTGTACACTCCTCCTTGAACTAGTGATATCTGTTCCTTTAGCCTCGCCTAAGAACAATGTCTTCCAGGCTCCCCATGGTACAGTCATGTTGAACTTTCATCATTTCCAAAATTTTCTATAACATTTTTGTGTCCCAGGACCTTTACACATTTACACATCCTACTTGTCCTGCATGTACCCTATCTTACGTTTCTGCTTCATGAGTGTACTCCTGTGTTTTAAGATCAGAATACCTCCTTTGTGAGGTCTTTTCAGCCATCTGTCAACAGAGTTTGGTCTCCCCATGTCTGTATTTACTAAGCCCTTTGTTCACTTTATCCTGATCTTCACAATGTATTACAATATTTTATGTGTGTCTGTCTCTTCTACACTATAATACTCTTTTTAAGAATTTCATTGTTATTTGTTACCCCAAAGTTACTGATAGAATAATAGGCTCTCAATAAATGTTGGCTGATGGAAAAAAAAATGAGTGTATTGATGCTGTAATCTCAAACACTAGTCCCAAAATTGAGAAAAGTTTTCTAATATTAATAACAATTTCAGATGGCATTGGATTTTTCTTGGTGTTGAAATTCCTAAGTGATAAATAAAATCAAGCTTTAAGGACTTTGGTGCTCTGATTACCAAAAGAAATAGAAATAATAACACAAAATAATAGTAAGAAAAAAAGGAAGAAGGGAAGGAATGCAAGATTCTCTTGGTCCGAAAGTAGAATGAATAGGGAACATATTGGGAAAGGAAACATCTGAGTAGTATGTTAAACTCATGGAGGATAAGGATATAGTTTTCATGGACTTGATCATAAAATTTTAGACTATTCAATAGCTTAACATCTGGTAAGGACATTTTAGAATTTATTTATTTATTTATTTATTTTAGCAGTTAAACTAATGGAAACATCTAACCTGCTCCAGCTGACAGTCCAGCTTCCTGCTAATAATGTGCCTGGGAGGCAGCATGGGAGGGTTCAAAAGCTTGACTCACTTGTTACTCAGGTAGGAGATCCAGAGAGAGTTCTTGGTTTCTGGCCCCAATTGAAATGGGCATTTGGGGAGTGAACCAGTAGAAGAAAGATCTCCCTCTTTCACTTTCATATGAATAAACAAATAAAACTTTTTTTTAAAAAAAAGACTGATTCAGTTAAAAATAAAAATCATTTCAATATAGATTAGGGAAAAGTCACAATTACACAGTCAACACAGAAAAGCTAGCAACATGTTTTCACATTTAGTACACACCTATTCCTAATCTACATATTCCCAAAGTCAAAATAAAATTCCAAATTTTATGTAAGAAAAGAATACTGCTCCACTCCAGGATGTGTGCTAATGATCATCTTTCTTTTAAGGTCTTCTTTTTTATTTAATCAGTAAAGATTTAATTACAAACCAGTAAGAGAAATATTAATGCCAATATGCCAGTACAAAAAACAAGAAAGAGGAAAGGAGAATTGATGAGAAAACAAACAAATAAGTAAATAAATCCCATGCATACAAAAAAGAGGAAAGAAGAATAAATATATAGTCATTAAACTTATTAAATACAAATTATAATTTTTTTGTTTTGCAATACTAAACATTAATCAAAGAGAACACTCAATGCTGGTAAACATGTTTAGAAGGCACTCTAAATATAAATCACAAACAGAGCTACTGGTCGTGGTGCAGCAGGTCAAGCTACTGCTTGCAACCCTGTAATCCCATAACAGAGGAGTTCAAATCCTGGCTGCTCCACTTCTGATCCCGCTAGCTCCAGCCTAGCGTAGCCCAGGCTCTTACAGCCATTTTGGTGGAAGATCTCTCTGTCTCTCCCTCTATCTCTCCGTCACTTTGTCTTTCAAAAAATAAACACATAAATCTTTTATGGTCTTCTTTCTCTAATCTACATAAAAGTAGGAAACATTTTTTGCAAAGGTTCTTGATGCCTGTCATCTAATAGTTCCTAGCTTCATTCAAACCAAGCAAAGGCTTACTGGGATCTATAGATACTCTGCATACTTTTGCGTCTCTTACCGCCTTATTTCTTCCTTCTCTCTAAGACATTAATCAAGTTTTTCTCCTTTGTTCATTTACATGATATCAATTATAAAGTTTTTATGACCTTCCAAAGATTTTTGGTTCTGATTTCAAAAAAACAACAACCTAATACCGCCAATGAAAAGTAAGCAGTCACAAATTCTCTAGGCTTTATATTCTTTACCTATAAGATAGGCAACAAAAACAAAAACAAAAACAAAAAAAGCACCCACAGTGTCAAATTGTACCAAGGTTCTTTGGACAACTCACTTGCCACATGGCAATGTTTCTTCAAACTATATACAAACAACATGTGTAATCTGTGTTTAGAAGTGACCAAGGGCATTCTGTTTCAGAAAATAAATTATAATTTATAACAAAGAAAAACAGAATAATACTTGCAATATTTTAAATATTGTGCTTTACACAGGATTATGAGCAATTTTAATGATTTGGACTTGGTTAGTAGTTAGCAGCCTGCCTGGCAAATAATAATCAATATAAAAACAATGGTTAATAGTATTAGCACAGTTACTGCAATTATTATCGTTTGATATGCCTATTCCCTCTGTTAAGACCCCACAGCGTTTTCTCTCTGATTATATCCATTTTTCTTTTTTTTATTTTTTTATTTTTTATTTTTATTTTTTTTTTTTTTTGACAGGCAGAGTGGACAGTGAGAGAGAGAGACAGAGAGAAAGGTCTTCCTTTGCCGTTGGTTCACCCTCCAATGGCCGCCGCAGCCGGCGCACCGCGCTGATCCGATGGCAGGAGCCAGGAGCCAGGTGCTTTTCCTGGTCTCCCATGGGGTGCAGGGCCCAAGCACCTGGGCCATCCTCCACTGCACTCCCTGGCCACAGCAGAGGGCTGGCCTGGAAGAGGGGCAACCGGGACAGAATCCGGCGCCCCGACCGGGACTAGAACCCGGTGTGCCGGCGCCGCTAGGTGGAGGATTAGCCTAGTGAGCCGCGGCGCCGGCCTTATCCATTTTTCAATTATCTGTATCCGTGTATCAGACTCTCCACTCATTTGTAACTTTCTTCACATCAGGGAATTCAGCTTGATCTCTGTCTTAAGTAAACTTTCACATTCCCCCCCCACACAAGAATTCAGTAAATACAAGTTGAATTGAATAATATGTACCAAATGTATAGTAAAGAATTAAGATATGAAATGAACCATGATTTTCCTTAGAATCAAGATAATAGGGGCCGGCACCGTGGCTTACTTGGTTAATCCTCCACCTGCGGCGCCGGCATCCTATATGGGTACTGGGTTCTAGTCTCAGTTGCTCCTCTTCCAGTCCAGCACTCTGCTGTGGCATGGGAGGGCAGTGGAGAATGGCCCAAGTGCTTGGGCCCCGGCACCCACATGGGAGACCAGGAGGAAGAACCTGGCTCTTGGCTTCAGATCGGCGCAGCACCGGCTGTAGCAGCCATTTGGGGAGTGAACCAATGGAAGACCTTTCTCTCTGTCTCTCTCTCTCTCTCACTGTCTATAACTCTACCTGTCAAATAAATTTTAAAAAAAAGATAATAGTATGAAACATTAATGGCTATGAAAACTTAGTTTTTCTGACATATTTTATAATATAGAATTCCATGCAAAAATGCCAACATTTTTACTGGCTTACTAATGAAAAAGTTAGCTATTTATTTTCTTTTGCTGTGTTATCTTCATGGTTCACTCCTTAATTTTTCTCATTCATTGCATCACCCTATAGACCACAGCATTTGGATATCATGTCAACACTTAAAATATTACAGATTTATTTATTTTCTATTTATTGCCCCTAAAATAACTCCATAAAAGCAAAGACTTTATTTTACCTATGCATCCTAGAGTTTAAAACAGTTCCTGGATTGTGATACACATTCAAACATCATTGATTCGATGAATGGATGAGAACAAACTTATCTACATAAACATTATTTTGGGATATAGAGCACTGAAGGATGACTAGTTATTCTAGAATATTTAATTTAAATTTCAAAAAAATAAAGAAAAATCAAAGTGGTAAGTCATCTAGTTACATTTTTAGCTACTGATGGCCAGCCAATACTTCCTGTGAATTTAATTTTTAACTTGTTTAATTATTCATAATAATAAATTAAATTAATAAATCCTGTGGGGTATTTTTCTAGCTTATCAGAAAAGAAAAATTTGAAATAGCATCATGAATTCTAAATTATTACTAGTTACCTGTTTAAAATACTTGAATTTAAGGGTATTATATAAATGTAGAGGAGAAAGTTAAGAGTATCTGGTTAGGGAATATAAATTGGGGAAAATGGGTACATCTACAGGATGAACACTGATCATTCTTAATTTAGTTGCAAAAATTGCAGGCATTTGAAAAAGAAAACCCTACAGAAACAGATGAAAAATTGAGAACACTAATGCAATTTATCATAGCCCAGTGTTCTGGTTTGGTAAATAGAGTTCCAGAAAGAACAAGGGTTTCAAATGTACTTGATCATATAGGAATAGAGTAAGATGCTTTCCTGGTTCTGGACAAACATAGAAGAGTGTTTGCGTGTTTTCCTAATCCATTTACTGAATAAGCTATGAAATTTATATTTTGTGACTTTTAAATTGATCCAGATTAGAAGAAGTCTCTGTCAACAGTCCAAGCTATGATATAAGCTACCTTGCCACTCAAATCTTATGATGTAACAATGCTCTTAAGAACAGTGCTCAAAATGTTGGTGGTAAATAAAGAAGCTCTATGGAATCTCTGGCAAACCTCAGTGCACAC
Source organism: Oryctolagus cuniculus (assembly GCF_051225735.1). Taxonomy (NCBI): domain Eukaryota; kingdom Metazoa; phylum Chordata; class Mammalia; order Lagomorpha; family Leporidae; genus Oryctolagus; species Oryctolagus cuniculus. The sequence goes on along the minus strand of NC_142875.1, from coordinate 114,934,517 downwards.
TCCAGAAATGCCAGAGTAAAGTCAGAGCCTCCTTTGGTCTTAAATGCTCATCTTTTAAAGCAGATTCTGACTTCCAGAGGATCTTTTCAAAAATTTTTCATTAGCTACCAAAGGACTGGAGCTGTCCATCAAGAATAAGATTTGGGGTCAAAGTACAAATTTGGTATATATTGTATTTTTAGGAGAGACTGATAATAGGCTTCTATTTGTGAACTGATTTTTTAATTGACTCATTTATGCCAAACATGAAGTTGTATGAGATGTAAATACAAGTAGATGAAAATCGAGGCTAAATAGCACAAAGCAGAGATGGTGCTGATCCTGTGCTTATTCCTAGGAATGTCTTTCTCAGTCTCTGCTCCCTGAGGTTGATATCATGGGGAGGGCAACAGCTTCAGGTTTCATTATTTCCCATGATTCCACACTAGCTGGTTTCTAGTTAAGTTCAGCCAGTAGGTGTCCATGGTGCTATATTGGTGAGAAGAAAAGAGGAATCCAGGATTTCTTTCTGTCTGTGTGTCTTAATATATTTACTGACAACAGCTGAATGTTCTCTGTGGTTCCTGGCCCTGCCAGAGATGTCCACTGTTGAAGCATTAGTAGGTGAACTTGGCCTTTTGAGTAGTGTCTTCTTTTTGCTCCTAATCTGTGGATTCCCCACTTCCTGTTTGCTTCTCAACTCTTCCCTCAACTATGGGATCAATTCACTTTACCACATTTCTAATGTTGAGATATTGGAAGGTGTTTCTGTTTTCTTGAAGAGATAGCTCATGGATAAAATATTTGGTTAAACAGTAATGACTTTCGCAGTGTAACGGAAGTAGGTGATTTTTAGTTGGACTTAGTATAAATGAAAGAAAAACTGACTTAAACTCCATAATTTAATTTACCAGAAATTAAATTTATTCATAAAATTTTTACCAGGGTATACGGTAGAAAGGTTGCATTATGTGGCTTTAGTTAAAATGATTAGCAGGAAGTTATGAAAAACATTACTGAAATATGAATTTCTATCTAAAACAGTTAAATTCACTTAATTCAAAAACACTCTTTAAATTCAAACAGTTCTATTTTGTTTACAATGATAGTCAATCTGATAAAAGCATTACAATCTTCATTTTTGACATATTACATAGGCCAAATAATGTGTTGACTAGTATTTGTAATGCTACTCTAGATTATATTGGTATGTGTAGACAAAAACATAATGTACTATAAAACAGCGAGTGCATTTGTTATAATGGAGTACCCTATACAAGAAGCACATTTTCTTGATTTTAGATAAAAATATGAGTATGAAATATGTGTATAGTTTCATATTTTGTTTCTTTATAGATCAAGTAGAGAAGCATTAAAGTGATAGCATCTTTCTTGCTCCAAATCGTCTATTCTCTGGAATCACATTTACACCATTCCACCATTCTGCAGGTTTCAAGATCAGCAAAGTATTCTTGCCTCTATGTGTTTCCTTCTTAAATTTGACTAATTTTTTTCCAGCCAGTATGGTATTCTGTATGTGTTCTGTATGTGTAAAAATTCCTTCTTCCTTTATTTTTGTTGGAGTCAGGTAGAGTGTGAAATATGCTACCTTTCCACAGATTCTGCATAACATCCAGAGAGCTGGAAGTATCCAGGAATCAGAGAGTATGGCAAGACCAGACTGGACAGAGGAGGAAGCTTTAGAGGGTCTAAGAGAGATTATGAGACTGAACCCATACACAAATGTCCCTGATGTAGAGGCCATATAATACCAGAACCCAGCCTCTCATCTGTTTCACTCAGCCCAATGAATCCTTGCCTGTCCTTAATGATTAACCACTTATCAAAAGAAATTCACTGAATTGTGGTAGTAGAACAAATAGACAAGGTTCTAATCACTGGACTTAAAGTTCTAATCACTGGACTTAAAAAGTCATTTGATTCTCCAATAGATAAAACTGTTGGCCAACATTGTTCAGAGATTTTCTTTTTATAGAAATTCCAGGTCCAGGCAAGGAAGTTCCAGGTCTGGGGCAGAAGGTAACTACCACCTACACATAACCAACAATCCTCCACACTCAGACCAACTGAAGCCTACCTGGCCTTCATAAAAATTCCTTAAAAGGCATAACATCAATGACTAATCAAAGGAAGGCCATGAGCATCAGTGACCAATCAGGAATTTGGACATGAGCTGATAATGCACCTCTCAGCCATAACTTCAATTTGTAAGAATCTTCACTCCAAACCGCTTGAGGAGCCTGGGAATTAAGCAACAGCTGCTCAACTCCTTGCTCTGTGCTTTCAATAAATATGCACTCTCTTCCACCACCACTCCAATGCCAGTGACTTGCTCTTTGTGTTTCAGGCAAGTGGACAGAGGTTGGGGGTTCCATCGCAACTCCTCCAGCTACTTCTGGAGACTTGTTCTGCAACAACAAGAGAAAATCAAAGCACTCAACAAACAGCAATATTTCTCATTTACCTATTGAGTTAATTGTATCCTGGTATGTACAATTATAATATGGACCATTTCTCCTTTACCTTTTGTTTGTTTTTTAACACAGCAGACAACTTTGGAACTTTACTTATATATTACTTATATTGATTTATTTTAATTACCATCTACTTCTGAAGGTGGACTATCCTGCATTTTATCAAAACATTTAGAAAAACATTTTTAAAAGTTCACGAGATATGAGAGTTAAAAGGAAGAGAAGTACCTATTTCAAAATTTCCTGATTTAAGAAAGAGATCAAATCTGAGTTTTTTTTAAAAAAAACTTTATGTCTCCAGAAGAAAATTAAAAAAAAAAAAACTTACAACCAATACAAGTTTTCTTGGCCCTGAGTAAACAAACAAACAAAATTAAGTAGGCAAAATCAATGTATTGAATTACTGCCATGACAGCAGTTTTCAGGACAATGCAGAAACATTCATTCCACAGAGGGCTTTGTCTTTTGTCAGCTGTCTTGAGAAAACTTACAGAGTGAGGTGAATGCACAGTTCTGTTCAGACATATGGTTTTGTGATGTTAAAGTTTAGAAAACACTGAGAAAGGGTTTAGAAGTCTCTTGGGCTTTCCTTTTCTTAAATTCTTTTCCTCAACCATCCTTTAACAATATTGACTTTTCTAATTACAAAACCAAAACACATGACTTAAAATACAATATGGCTGATTAAACACTACTTATTAAATTTCAGTAACTTCCCCCCAAAAATGTAAACTAACAAAGATCTTTAAAACATTAAGGAGGTACCCAGGGAAGAGACAACAGCAGATTGCAGAAAGGTCAACATATTTTCAGGAAAATGAAAACAAACAAAAGAGCTCTAATAGACCACAAAAGCCAGAAGGACCTGCAACCTTATTTCTCCTTAATTCATTTTTCCTGATGAACATGGAAAAGTATTAAGTATAACAAATGCAGGTGCAGGTGCCCTAGGTCTTATAACCAGAACTATACCCAAGAAACAATTGATCCCTTGGATAGCTCTTGACCAGTTTGTGGGTGTCCAGCTCTCTAGCATGAACCTCCACTGAGATAGTCAGCCCCTCTTCACCACTCATTCTCTGAAAACATGGAACTAGAGAGCTTCAGGACCAAGTGGGGAAGTCACCAGGCGGGAGGGCTGAGGGGCGGAAGTGAAGAGCTGATTGGTAAACGAAGAAGTAACTAGTAGACCAGCTAGTCTTTGAGTTTTCCAAACAAAATTCTGGCTCCTGATTGATCATCCAGAGCAGATGTTCTTGCAGTAGTGGTAGGTTGAAAACATGTGGGTTGTTGCAATGACTAAGGGGAGCATGACTGGTACTTAATGGAGAATGACCTCTGATTCCAGACATCCTGTCATTTAAACTCCATGATGAACAATGATCTCCCTCACTAAAGACTCTGGTATCAAAGTAGAACGTAACTTAGGAAAAAGGGAGATATTTAAAATTATGTGAATCTAGCAACTAACTTCATTTTACATATAAATACAAATTTTGACAGATAAACATGTGTTTTGGTAAGGTCATAAGAAACACTGAATTTTTCAGGGACACGGTTGTAAGTTTTAACAATATGGTATATCATTTGGTTTGATATTTGGCCAAGAGTTCATTGTTTTTTAAAATTACATCACAAGAAAAATATAATCCCTCTTCAGGGTGTATACCTAAAGGAAATAAAATCACTTCCTCATAAAAGAACATGTATTACGTTTTACAAAAAGCCAAGATATGGAAACCACTGGATATCCAAGCATGGAGAAATGGATGAGGAAACTGTATACATACCTATATATGGATGTATGGTTGTGTGTGTGCATGTATAAACACACACATACACAATGGAATATTATTCAGCCTTTTAAAAGGTGGATATCCTGCCATTTGCCAAAACACGAATGTTAACTGAAATAAGCAAAAAGCAAAAAGAAAAATTCTGCATAATTTTATTTACATGTGGAATACCTTTAAGTCAAATATATAGAGATAGAAAATAAAACAGTGTTTACCAAGATTGGCAAAGGGGAAAGAGTTCAGGAAATGGGAATATGGAGATTTAGATAAAAGGAGACAGAGTAGGTGCAGGTGTTGTGGTCTAGTGGGTTCAGTTACTGCTTCGGAAATCCCATATCGAAGTGCCAGTTAGAGTACCTGCTTCTCCCATTCCAGTTCAGCTTCCTGCTGATGCACCTGAGAAGCTAAGAATGACTGAAGTTCTTGGGTTCCTGCCACCCACATGGGAGAACTGGATGAAGTTTCTGGCTCCTGGCTTCAGCCTGGCCCAGCCCTGGAATTTGCAGCCATTTGGGATGTGAACCAGCAGGTTGAAGATCTCTCTCTCTCTCCCTCTCTCTCTTTCTCTCTCTCTCTCTCTGTCTTTCTCTCTCCCTCTCTGTGACTTTCAAATGAATAGACAGATGATAGGTAAGTAAGTAGGTAGGTAGATAGATAGATGATAGATAGATCTTCTAAAAAGGATGCAAAGTAGTAGATATGTTGCAAGAATAAATCTGAAGGTCTAATATAAAACTTAAGGACTGTACTTTATAACACTATTATATTCTGGATTTTTGAAAAATGAGTAGATTATATCTGTTGTTGCCATGGGGGGAATTGGTAACTATGTGAGATGATGGATATCTTAATTTGTTTCACTATCATACAATTTTATGAAATCTATGCATTTTATAACATCATATTCTATACCTTAAACAAAAAATAAAATTCATTTTAAAAAAAGAACAATGCAACTCATGATGATTCAGATATCAATATTGCTCACCAACACCATCTGTTTTTCATAGCTTCCACCTTCACAGGCATTCTCTATGTTTGTATACTCCTTGTGTGTGTGCGCAAAAATCTGACTTTTTCGTAGTGTCCACAGTAAAATGTAAGATAGCTATAATTGATGAGTTACACACTGAAGTACATGTTATTTTATTATGAATGACATTCTGTTTATTTCTTTTTTACATTATTATTATGCTATAGTTATTGGTGAAATTATAAGTGTTCATAAGTTTGGTTAACTTTAAGAATGATTTTCATTTCAGGATGGTAAAGCAGATTTATAAGATTTTTTAAAATTATTTTTACATTTAATGGGGTTGACTATCACTTCCCTAGAATGAACTCACCCATAGAAAATTCTTTTCCCAAACACAGTACCTTATCAGTATTTAATTGTTAAACATGGGCTGTTAGGTAGGTGTTATGTGGTAGTTGAGGAAAGCCTCTACATAAAAGAAGCCAAAACAAGCAAATGAAAACCTAAAAAATAAAACCTGAGCAAGGAAAACAAGATAACTTTCTATAAAGGGTGTGTGTGCCTGCACACACGCATATGTTTGTACCTAGGCAGCATTTCTCAAATTGTGCGATCCAGAGACCCAAGGAAGTCCCTGAGGCCTTTTCAGGAAGCCTGCAAGGTCAAAACTATTTTCATAATAATATCAAGATATTCTTTTCAGTATTTACTCTCATACTCTCATGAGTGTATAGAGGATTTTTGCAGAGGCAACACAATATATGATATCACAACAAATTGAATACAGAGCAGCTATGAGAATCTGGCTGCCTACTGTTCAGACACATGTAGATATTTGCAAAAATATACTTAAAGAAACTATTCTTCTCATAAAATAATTGTTATTTTGGAATATATAGTTACATTTTTAAGCAATGTTTATATTAACATACAGTGGGTTCACTATGATATACTATTCACATTTTTAAAAAGATTTATTTATTTATTTAAAAGGAAGCTTTCCAGAGAGAGAGAGGAAGAGACAGAGATAGAGAGATCCTCCATCTGCTGGTTAACTCCCCAAATGGCCACAACAGACAGGGATGTGTGAGGCTTAGGTGAGGAACCAGGAATTTTATTCGGGTCTCCCATGTGGTTCAGGGGCCAAATCACTTGATTTTCTGCTGCTTTCATGTGCATTAGCAGGGAGCTGGATTGGAAGTGGAGCAGCTGGTGGTCAAAGTGGTGCCCATAAAGGATGCCTGCACTGTAAGGGGCAGCTTAACCTGCTATGCCACAGCTCTGGCCCTTTTATTCACATTTTAAAGATTTATTTATTTATTTGAGAGGCAGAGTAACAGAGATGGAGAGACAGAGGCAGAAAGACAGATTTTCCATCTGCTGGTTCACTCCCCAAATGGCCACTACAGCCAGGACTGAGCCAGGCCAAAACTAGGAGCCAGAAACTTCATCCAGGCCTCCAACATGGGCGGCAGGAGCCAACAGTTCGGCAGCTATTAGAAGTGGAGCAGCCAGGACACATACCAGCACCCATATGGGATGCCAGTGTCCCAGCCGGTGGCTTTACCCACTATTCTACAACAGGGGCCCAAATTTGCTTTTTTAATTGACAGAATATCTGTACATCTTTATGGGGTACAGTATGATATTTTGGTATATTTATACATTGTATAATTAGTGTATCCATATCTCAAACCTTTTTCATGTCTTTTTTTATAAGAACCTTCAAAGTCCTCTCCTGTATTTTTTGTAGTATATGATATTGTTGACCATAATCACTCTCCATATAATAGAACACTCCTATCTGGATGTGATTTTATACCATTAACCAATATTTCCCTGTCCCCTCTTTCATCTATTCTCACCATTCTCTGGTAACCACTATTGTGCTCTCTACACTAAATGCTCAAATTTTTAAAATTTCACATATGAATGAAATCATGTATTCATTTTTCTGTGCCTGACTTATTTCAATTAACACTATGATCTCCAGATCTAATTGTGTTGTCTCAGATGACTGAATTTCTTCTTTTTATGACTAAGTAGTTTTCCATTGTTTATGTATGACATTTTTTATCCATCCATTTATTCACTGCTAAACAATTAGGTTGTTTTCAGGTCTTGATTATTGTGACATGAAGTGTAGACAATTTTTGACATACTGATTTCATATCATGTTGATATATACCAAGTAGTCCAATGGCCAGATTTAGTTCTATTCTTAATGTTTTTGAAGAAACCCCATACAATTTTCCACAGAAGTTGTACAAATTTACTTCCCCATCAACAATGTATGAGAGTTCCCTTTTCTTCATACCATTGCCAATACTTATCTCTCTTTTTTTTTTTTTTTTATAATAGCTATTCTAACTGGAGTGAAACTACCTTATTGTGGACTTAATTGGTATCTCCTGGTGATTAGTGTTGCTGAGCTTTTTCATATATTTCTTGACCATTTTAGGTCTTCTGTTCAGAGGTATCTATTTAGTTCTGCAAATGTCATCTGATTATTTTTGCTTTTTGATGCTGAATTGAATTTCTTGTATATCCTGGATATTAAATCCATGTCAGACGTGTAGTTAGTGAATATTTTCTCTCATTCTTTAAATTATAGTTTCACTTGGCTGGTTATCTTCTTGGCTGCACAGAAGTTTTTAGTTTGATGTAATGCAATCTATATTTTTAGTTGCCTGTGCTTATACATTCTTATCCAAAATATCCTTGCATGGTCAATATAAGACAGTCTGTCTCTTATATTTTCTTCTAATAGTTTTATAGTTCTTAAATCAATTTTCTGTTGACTTTTGTATGTAATGAGAGACTGAGATCTAGTTTTATTCTTGCAAATGTGTACATCCAATTCTCCCAGCACTTTATTGAAAAGCATGTCCTTGCCCAAATATGCATCCTTGACATCTTTGTCTAAAATCATCAGCCTATAAGTGAACGGATTTATTTCTAGATTTGCCATTTCATTGCATTGGTCTATTTATCTCCTTTTACACCAGTGTATTGTTATTATTAAATGAATTAAAATATTTAAATACTGCTCACCTTTAATTGCTAATATATTAAATATAAATTTATATATAGCTTACATTAATAGAAGGTCTTTAGTATCCTGGACAAATTTTAATAATTGTACCAAAATTTTGTACCAAAATATTAGAGGACAACTGATATATAGCATATGATTCATATCTATAAATACATCTTATGTGTGTACATATAAGTACAGGGGAAGCTACACACACACACAGGCACACGCACACATCTTTACTTAACAAACCAAAAAATGTTATTACAAACCACAAAACAAAATCAGAATGCAGCAATAGAGGAAAAAATCAATCAGGAAAACTTGTATATTGCCTATATTTTTAAGATGGAATAGATCAAAAATTTTAAATAAGCTAAAATTAGAAAAAACCAATAAACCACTCATAATGAATAGAGAAAGATAAGGGAAAGGAATATCTGAAGGGAGAGAGAAGATATACAGAATAGGTCAAGCAAGTCTAATATCTAGGAATGAAAAGTTCAACAAGAAAATGCAAAATGCCAAGAATTCAAAGAAAATTACATAGAAATCACAGAAGCAAAGTATATAAGTTGTCATAATAAATGCTAAACACAATTAATGAAAACAGTCACTCAGATTCAATATCCTGCAACTTCACAGCATTTAAAACATAAAGACTTTGAACATTCTAGAAAAAAATCAAAAATAAAAATGGCAACATTTGAAACTTAAAGAAGGTGGAGAAATACTATAATATTCTGAGTGAATATTATATTATGCTGGAATATTACAAATAATTTTACACTATCAAGATTTCCAATAAAACAATGACATTACCAAAATTGCATCTCCATACATAATTCTAAGTCAAGTTCTGGAGGAGTAGAAAGTAAATCTAGAAAACATTAAAGCAACGAATTGTAACAATAATGGAAGCAATCCAGTAGTTTCATGCTGACTTCCCAGGATCTACACAGGCATAGGGTGCAACTTGGTAAGAGAAAAGCAGGGCATGGAGCTCTAGGAAGAGGTCCACGGGGAAAATAATTAAACTTGAGTACTTTCCTGACTTGGCCAAACTGAAGGTTTAAGAGTTGGGAAAAAACCTTGCCATATAGAGAGCAACAATCATAGTTAGAAATGAGAAAAAGATTGAAATGAAAGAAAAATTAACCATAACTTAGCACTCTGGAGATGTAGGTAATAATTTAACAAAACTAAGTTATGCTTTTATGAATACATTTTAGCCAATATCTTTTGAACTTTCTGAACCATAGGAATGTAGAAAGTCTAAAGGTAGTAATGATAAGGACAACTAACATGTGTGCTTGGAGACAGATTCAAACATGCACCAGTTTATGGTGCAAATGAATTTCAGAATATTTTATTTGAAAATATAAAGGTATAATTTTATATTTATGAAATTAAAATAAAATCTCACATACTCTCTTTTGTATAATAATGATACTTCATACTTTCAATCAGACAATCTGAAGTACTTTCTAAACATTAGCAAATTAAGTCTCATAATACCCTGTGCAGTAGTTAAGAACATTGTTCATTATATGCTCAATAGTTAAAATGAGACATCAAGAGATTAAGTGATTTATTTCAAGATCATACTTTCTCTGAGTTTTAGAGAAAATAATCATCTACAATTTTCTACATCTTTTGCTATAGCTTCTATTTCTCTTGCCATTTTTACCACTAAAGATAGATACTGTGCTTTCTATTCCCTGTCATTATCAAGGTTGTACCTGCCCACATAATTGGCTTGTGAAGTTTCCATATTGCCCATTTTGGAGGATACAAGTAAGACGTACCCCATCAAATTATCCTTTAACATTTTTTCCTAATATATTTGTCAATGGAAATTGTTCTTATGTAAGCAAGTTATCAAAATAGCAGCTATATTTTACAATTTATACTTTGAAAATTGCATTCAATATGAATTAAGCAATTATTTATTAAGTAATTTTAAATACCAAGCACTGCACACTTGATTCCTACCATCACAGACCTTAGTGTCTACCAGGGAAAAAGAAAATGTTAAGAAATAAAGTCAAGCTGGTGCCGCGGCTCAATAGGCTAATCCTCCGCCTTGCGGCGCCGGCACACCGGGTTCTAGTCACAGTCGGGGCACCGGATTCCGTCCCGGTTGCCCCTCTTCCAGGCCAGCTCTCTGCTGTGGCCCGGGAAGGCAGTGGAGGATGGCCCAAGTGCTTGGGCCCTGCACCCCATGGGAGACCAGGAGAAGCACCTGGCTCCTGCCTTCGGATCAGCGCGGTGCACCGGCCACACGCACACGCTGGCCGCAGCGGCCATTGGAGGGTGAACCAATGGCAAAGGAAGACCTTTCTCTCTGTCTCTCTCTCTCACTGTCTACTCTGCCTGTCAAAAATAAAAAAATTTAAATTAAAAAATTTAAAAAATGAAATAAAGTCAGACAAGGATAAATATAAATAAAGTCAGATTACCAAGAGGTCATATAATACCAAAACACTCTGGAAGTCACACTTAGAAATTATTTCAAAATAGTCTTCCTGAAGGAAATGACTTCAAATCTGAGGCCCAAAGGATGAATAAAAATTAGCAAAGCAAAGATGGACATGAAAGTTCCACTGAGAATAAGCAGTGATGATGAGACTTGCTGCTTCAGGAAGCAAAAAGGTATTCAAAATGATCAGAAACAGAATGAACAGCATGTTTAATTTAATTTTTCCTAATACAATAGGAATCTCCAAATCATTTTAAGCAAGAAGTCATGTTTGCTTTATGCACTACCATTCTGACTGCTGTGTGGGTACAATGGGGAGAAATAAAGAAATTAAAAGGCAGGAAGATCAGTTTAAAAAAAAAAAACTATAGTCCAGGTTGAAGGTAATATAGCCTTTACTTTTGTTAGAAAACAGGAGAAAGTGACACTAGAGAAAGCAAATACATTAAATAGATTGATTTGATGTGAAGATAAGTTAAAAAGAGAAAGCTCAAACAATTTCCAACTATTCCCAACAGAATGTAAAACTACAGAATAAAGGGAAGCTCCTTTTTTATATTTAAGTTATAGATGTTTCATGTATTTCATACATACAGGTTTAGGAACACAGTGACATTTCCACTGCTACCCTCCCTCCCACCCATACCCCAACCCTTCTTCCTCCCTCTCACATTCTCACTCTTAATATTTGGAAAGTTTTATTTTCTGTTTACTTAATGATCATATAGTTAACCCTACACTAAGTAAAATATTTCAACAAATAGTATGAAGAAGAAAGGATCAATGGTCAGGGCTGAGCCAATCCGAGCCAGGAGCCAGGAGCTTCCTTTGGGTCTCCCATGTGGGTGCAGGGGCCCAAGGACCTGGGCCATCTTCTACTGCTTTCCCAGGCCATAGCAGAGCTGGATTGGAAGTGGAGCAGCCGGGACTCAGACCAGCACCCACATGGGATGCTGGCACTGCAGGCGGTGGCTTTACCTGCTATGCCACAGCACAGGCCCCAGATTTCTCTCCCTCCCTCCCTCCCTCCCTCTCTCCCTTCCTCTCTTCCTCCCTTCCTCACTTCCTCCCTTCCTCCCTTCCTCCCTTCCTCCCTTCCTCCCTTCCTCCCTTCCCCTTCCTTCCTTCCTTCCTTCCTTCCTTCCTTCCTTCCTTCCTTCCTTTCTCTCTCTCTCTCTCTCTCTCTCTCTCTCTCTCTCTCTCTCTCCCTTTCTCCCTTTCTCTCTTTCTCTTCTCTTTTCTTTTTCAGCTAACTAGTACCCCATAGTGTACATATACAATAATTTCTTTATCCAGTCAACAGTTGATGGGCATATGGGTTGATTCCATATCTTAGCTATTGTGAATTGTGCTGCAATGAAGATGACAGTGCAGATAACTCTTGCATATGCTGATTTCTTTGATTTGATTTTTGATTTGGGTAAATTCCCAGGAGTGGAATGGTTGGATCATATGGTAGATCTATATTCAGATTTCTGAGGTATCTCTATGGTGTCTTCCACAGTGGCTGTACCAATTAACAATCCCACCAACAGTCGACCAGTGTACCTTTTTCCCTGCATCCTCACCAGCATTTGTCATTTGTTGATTCTATATGCGAGCCATTCTAACTGGAGTGAGGTGAAACCTCGTTGTGCTTTGATTCATATTTCTTTGATGGCTAGTGATCTGAGCATTTTCTCAAGTATCCGTCACTTTGTTGAGTGTTTCTTTTGCAGTGCAGAAACTCCTCAATTTGATATAATCCCATTTGTCAATTTTGGCTATTTTAGAAAAGATGATTCTGTAGTGTGTTTATGAAATTTTTCTGCCTAGTTTGTGAGCTTTTTTTTAAGATTTATTTATTTATTTGAAAGGCAGAGTCACACAGAGAAAGGAGAGGCAGAGAGAAAGGTCCTCCATCTGCTGGTTCACTCCCCAGATGGCCACAATGGCTAGAGCTGTGCCAATCCGAAGCCAGGAGCCAGGAGCATCTTCCTGGTCTCCCACGCAGGTTCAGAGGCCCAACGACTTGGGCCATCCTCTACTACTTTCCCAGTCCATATCAGAGAGCTGGATTGGAAGAGGAGCAGCCAGGGCTCGAACTGGTGCCCATGTGGGATGCTGGCACAGCAGGCACTGGCCTCCAGACCTGTTTAAGGAAAGCATGTCTCTGATGTTAATATTCTTATCATATGAAACATAACATTATCTACTGTTATCTCTCAATCCAGATTCCATGGTTCAATAAGTACAGAAAAATTAGGTAAATAACAAAAAATACAAAAAAATTATATATTAATACCCAGTAGGGCACTAGGGAGAAGTAAATTTCTTTTTAAAAAGTTCCACTTCCATAATACAAAGGGTTAAGAAACCTTAGCAGTATTCCATCTTATAAAAGTATATCAAGATATATGTTATGGTCACATTATTCTATCTTGCACAAATCTTAATTTCCTTCCCATGAAACACAACACAGAGGAAAATATTTAGTTTCTCTCTCACTTTACCCAGCATCACAGACAAAAGCATTGATTATTTCTTTTCTTTTCTCAAAAATAGGTTTACTTTTTATTTATTTGAAAGGCAAAGTTACAGACAGAAAACGAGAGAGAAAGAGACAGCACTCTTCCATCCACTGGTTTACTCCCCAAATGGCAGCAATGGCCGGGGCTGGACTATGCATAAAACTAGGAGCGTGGAGCTTCTTCCAGGTCTCCCACATGGGTGCAGGGGCCAAAGCACTTAGGCCACCTTCTGCTGCTTTCCCAGGCACATTAGAAAGGAGCTGGATCAGAAGTGGATCAGCCGGGTCTGAAACAAGTGCCCATATGAGATGCCAGTATTGCAGGCTATGACTGTACCTGCTATACCACCTCTGGTGTTTCTATAGTATCCCTTTCTCTCTCTTTTTCTTTATCTTCTCAACTTTTTATTCCTCTGCTTCTAAGAATTTATAATATAGAGGCTGAAAAGGAAAGATAAAACCAATGTGGCATGAGCAAGGTGAAATTAGGCCAGGGGTCACCAATGTTTTCTGAAGAATAGGTTGTAAACATTTCAGGCTTTGTGAGCCAAAAGGGCCTTCATAATAACTATTCAATCTCTGCCATCAGAGTGTAACTTGGGAAATTACATAAAGAAGTTGATGTGTTCTTGTTCAGTCCAATAAAACTATATTTACAAAAAAAAACAGACAGTGGGGCAGATTTGTCCCAAAGACCCTACTTAGCCAATCTCCATTTTTGACACCAGGAATTATGAGCAAAAATATCTTCTTCCTCTAAATTTTGAGATCAAAATTTCTTTATCAAAGACAAAAATGTTATTCTAAAAGTATAAATCTTGCTTGAATTGCTAACATTCACACTAGGGTACAAGTTGATAAGTACCTAGTTTTTCCTGAAGGAAGGCTTTCATAGTCAAGATAATAAATTTCAGAGAAATACATTCCCCAAAATTAGGGGCAGAGATCCATCCTTTATGGACCACCACTCAGAGAGGGGAGGCACAAGGGCAAAGAATCCTGCTTAGTGTACACTTGTACGACAACTCAGAAATCTGAATTGATGTAAGACTGAGCAAAGAATCCTATCTAAATAAAATCTAAGGGCCATATAATTTATACATGTTGATATTACCTTTCCATCTTGTTGCCAAGAGTATCCACTTTGAACATATATTAAACCCCACTGGGATATTCAGTTGGTTGATACAGGTTTTCACTGTAGGATTTAGTTGAGCTAGAAAGCAAGGGGATGGATTTGAGA
>NC_142875.1:114855000-114915000 GCF_051225735.1 Oryctolagus cuniculus | reverse complement strand
CGTCTCATAATAGAGACTTGCCAGATGTCGAATGTAGTGGAACATGCTCCAAGCATATGTATATATTTATACTTGTGAATACATGCACAAGGAGCAAATAAACAACTGAAAGGGTACATCTCATTCCACAGGAAAGCTATGACCAGGTGGCTGGGAGTTAATAACATTCTCTTGCCCCTAAGCGTTGCATCCACTGATTCAAGGCACGTCAATCTATGTTTGATGTAAATATACTAAACCTGAGATGTGGTATGCGGTACAAATGAGTATTTCCTTTAATAAAAGGATGCATCTGTGCATGTGTGTGCTTTTAATACAACCATTATGCTATTCTGTCTCATTGCAAATATTTATTGCTAAAAGAGCAATCTTATTTGAAAACTGTAAGAATTTAATTATTACTTAATTTTCTGATATTAAAGAAAACCTTCAAGTCTGTTCACAGTGTGAAGTTCTTGGATCCTGGCAAAATGTTTATGATAAAGATAGGACAAGGCTAATCTGTACTTACCTCTGCTTCAGACAGCAGCAGTGACAATTCTGCCTGGCTTGTCAAGTTTCAAGAACTTGCAATCCTTAATTTAAACACTTGAGAGATCTATGGAGCCTGTCAGTCTGGTTAATTAAGCTCTGTCTCCTTTTACCCCTCCTCTCCACCAAAACAAAATCTGGCTTCGTTTTTAAATGCCACTTAAGACTTTATCTACTGATTGAGCAAACAGGTTCTATCTAAGTGGTGTGGTCTTAAAAGACTTAAGTGGAACAGTTTTTGCTATTAAAGGAGCATACTCTAAGATCTATACTGCAAAGTGTCATATTTAGTTCAGTCTTAGCATACTCACTTCCCTTTTCTAGAACTGAAGAAAACATTGGCTAATCCAGAACAAGAAATAATACAACAATGATGTGTGTGTTGGGATAAATGTCAGTACTTCATTTATTAGCTTGGATGTATTTCATTTACGAATATGTAATGCTCCAAAGATGGTAGCATCAGTTCCTTCTCAACCTAAAGAACTGAGTTTCTAACAATATTTAATAGAACTTTTAAATGAAAAATTTAGTACTCTGTGGGAAAATCAGAATTAGGAGATAAAGGATTTCATGTATATCTATGACAGTTTATAAATGTTTTAAATATAGACACAAGTTTACACTTGCAAAGCATAGCACAGTAAAGAGTATACTTAGTAAAGAGCCTACCACTTCTCAAATACCCATTTATAAATCCTGAATTAATGTTAATGAATACTGTATAATCAATTTCCATTTACCTTTCTTTGATGGCCAAGTTTATTTTAGTGTCTCTCCCTGTCTCTATTTCAACAATAACCTTATGAATTTTGGGATTTATTATAGATAATATTTATAACAGTAAACATTTCCCATTTTGTGTACAACAAATATTTAATAAATCTCTGATTTTAGAATTTGAAGGACATGCTTGCTATTGTAGTCCCAGAGGGACAGTGGCTTCACTGACTGTTACTTCGAATTTCTCAGTCGCCTGTCTACACAAAATGGTTTTCCTAGGTGAGCTATTGCAGGTCAAAGCACCTTCTACGAAGTCCACACAAACACCTGTTTCTCCTGCATACACAACATTGGAATATGAGGGTATCATCTGAGCTACCTTTGTACCAAGATTCTGCTTCTAAAAGTCTTAATCTGTTCAGCCATGTGCTTTGTGGATTTTCTATTGATTCCACTCTCACCTTATTTTCTAATGACCATCAACAGAAACTCATCACAGTTCACAGAGACATAAATTACAATTCTTAAAGAAGAGTCTACTGTTGAACTAGCAGTTAAGAGAGCAGTTAGGGCCGGCGCCGCGGCTCACTAGGCTAATCCTCCGCCTAGCGGCGCCGGCACACCGGGTTCTAGTCCCGGTTGGGGCGCCGGATTCTGTCCCGGTTGCCCCTCTTCCAGGCCAGCTCTCTGCTGTGGCCAGGGAGTGCAGTGGAGGATGGCCCAGGTGCTTGGGCCCTGCACCCCATGGGAGACCAGGAAAAGCACCTGGATCCTGGCTCCTGCCATCGGATCAGCGCGGTGCGCCGGCCGCAGCGCGCTGGCCGTGGCGGCCATTGGAGGGTGAACCAACGGCAAAGGAAGACCTTTCTCTCTGTCTCTCTCTCTCACTGTCCACTCTGCCTGTCCAAAAAAAAAAAAAAAAAAAAAAAAAAAAAAAGACATTAGTTAGGATGCCCAAATGCCATATGGAGTACCTGAATTCAATACCTAACCCTGGCTACTTACTCCAGCTTTCTTCAAAAGCCAACACTGCAAGGCAGGAGTGATGACTCAAGTGATTGAGTCTTATTACAGTGTGGGAGACCTGGACTGAGTTCCTGGCAACCTGCTTCAGCCTGTGAACACCCTCAGAGTGAACTGGTCATGGAGATCTCCCTGTGCTGTGTACATTCTCTCTTTGTCTCTCTCTTTCTGCCTATCAGATAAGTATTTTTTTTAATTCTTAAGGATGGAAGGATTATATTAATAGTAAATTCTATAAACTGAGCTTTCCAGCAAGCTTGATTTGGAAGGGGTTGCTGAGCAATAAAATTATAGGGTCCTAAAATGGATAAAAGGAAAATCTTCCTTGATTTAAAACCTTAATTATAAGAACACAGTTAGGCAAAAGTAAAAATAAAACTTATAACATGGGTGCTGGGTTCTAGTCCCGGTTGCTACTCTTCCAGTCCAGCTCTCTGCTGTGGCCCGGGAGGACAGTGGGGGATAGCCCAGGTGCTTGGGCATCTGCACCCGCATGGGAGACCAGGAGGAAGCACCTGGCTCCTGGCTATGGACTGGCATAGCTCCAACCATAGCAGCCATTTGGAGAGTGAACCAACGGAAGGAATGCTTTTCTCTTTCTCTCTCTCACTGACTAACTCTACCTGTCAAATAAATTTAAAAAAAAATAACTTATTACTAGAATTTTACTATGGACTCTGACATGGACATGTTTGCTTCACTTTCTCCCCTTTGACACCTCCAGTCAGCTAGCAGATCATGTGCATTCGAGGATCGGGCATATCAAGTTTAGAATTTTAACATAGGTGTACTAGCAAAAGTTTGAAACATGTTCATGGGTAGTTGGCCCAACTCAGAAGCTGTTCCCACATGCCTCCTTCAATGTCTGTGAAGCTGTTCTCATATTCACCTCACATCTCATCCTGCTTTCACTAGAGACAGACATTTGCAGTTCCTTACTCTTTAGATGACAGACATTAATACAAGATATCAATCAATCTTCAATTAACAGGAATTCTAGTGAACAATACAATAGCAGTAATTAGGTAATTTTTGAGGCTAGATCTACCACAAGTGAAAGTGGTCCAGGAAAATCAACATCTTACATACATGGGAAAATATACTGATTTCAGCCCTGTTCTTATTTTAAAGTGGGAGATATGAAAGAGAGAGAAAGAGGGGGAGAGAGAGAGAGAGAGAGAGAGAGAGAGAATGTTGTTAGTAGTACTTAAATCTGTAAGCTCTGGTCATTTCTAGCATGTAATTTTATCCTAATGATCCAAGGTGGCTACTAAAGTTCCAATTTCCATGAAGTAGGATAAAAGGATAAATAATGCATATCCACTGTCTTTCATCATTTAAAGGGAACTTTGATCAGTTCCTGTACTAGGTATTAGCCATATGATTATAAATGCCAGGAAAGCCGTGACATATAAAGGTAATTCTGGTTTTGCCATTTCCAAGTTAATCATTGGGATTATGGGTCTGGTCTTTTGGTGCAACAGGTTAAACTGCCACTTGTATCAGAGCACTGGTTCAAGTCCAGTCTGCTCCATGTATGATTCAATTTCCTATTTATGGGCCTAGAAAGTGGCAGAAGATGGCCCATGTACTTCAGCCCCTGCCCCCCACATGTGAGACCTGGATGGAGTTCCAGGTTCCTGGCTTCAACCTGTCCCAGCCCCTGATGTTGCTGCCAATTGGAAAGTGTATAAGCAGATAGAATATATCTCTGCCTGTATCTCGGTTTCTTTGTCACTCTGACTTTCAAATAGGCAAATAAATAAATAAATATTTTAATGGGATTCTTTTGCCAGGAAGGGAGATGTTGAGACTAGTAACTAGTAATCTCTGGCGCTACTCATAACCTTTCATTCTGAATAATTACCATATGAGTGAAATAAGCTATTTACAGCTGCTGTATCTGTAGGCGATGTTCAAATGAGCCTTGAATTATGAGTCATTTCTGGTGCATAAAATATTTTCAATAACAACATTTTCATCACATTATCAAAGTAATACCAAATCTTATTCTTGGATTGAATATAATTTTTACTTACTGATTTTCTTTTTATTTGAAAGGCAGCAAGTCAGAGATAAAGATCTTCTACCTGCTGGTTCACAAACTCCAATGTCAACAACAGTTAAGGTTGGGCCATGCTAAACCCAAGAGCCCAAAACTCAATCCACATATCCCACATGAATGGCTGGGACTCTTGGGTACTCATTAGTCAGAAGCTGGATGGGAAAAAGATTAACTGGGACTCAAACAAGGCACTTCATTATGGGATGTGAGCATCCTAAGTGGTAGCCCAACCACTACACCACTCCCATCCTGTAATTAATTTAATAGGTACCACACATTGATACTAAATATCTGCTTATATATTAAAAAGAATTTTTCTTTTTTTAATTTCATGATTCACCTTTTTGTCCTTCAAAGACATATCTGCTAATATTTATTCCAAAACTTAGTATAACATTCATGATTTTCTTGCCAATTTTATTTTTTTAATTATTTTAATTTTTTCCTGTCTTACAATAATGTACCTTCACAGATAGAACTTAAAATAACATTAATTATAACATTATTTCTTTTTACTTATCAAATATGATACAGTATAAATGGACTAAATATTCCAAAGTAAAAAATCATTCTATGGCTGTATTTTATTCTGTTATCATGTTTGTTTTATTCATAACAAACATGTATGACTACTCACAGTATCCACAAATAGTTACTTTGCTTTCTCTAAAACATAGCTTTGCACAAGTCTCAAGAAATTTTGTTAAGTTGAAATATATATATATATATATAAAGTGGAGGAGTTTCACTCCTTAAAAGAATTTAAATGGTTGTTTTAGTTTAGTAGGAAACATTTTTTCTTGTAAGTATTAGAAAAATCATGCAAGAAACTCTTGAAAAATAAGATTGTGCAATTATCTCACCTTGCAAGAGCCTAGAGGAACAAGTTGAAGTGCTACTGCTCAATGAGGACATCAGTGACTCTGAGTCTTGTGTCTTTCTGTGCTGTCACCCTTAACACATTGATCTACCACACACCTCTTCTTGCCTAGCCTCACAGTACTAAGATTGTTGATGTACCTCCATGTAGTATGCTCAAGTACAAGGCAGCAAGAAGGAGAAAAGTATGGAAGCAAGATCTGTTCTTTTTATTTTTATTAGGAATTTTTTAAAAAATTCAGTTTATGTTGTACTGTCTAAAAATATGTAACAATTATTTATCTTTGTAAGATAGGCTGAGAAAGAAAATATTAATGTTTCTAATTGAATTGTGAAAGGAGATTGAAAATTAAAATGAGGTTGAAAATTTGAATTATCTAATCAAAACAACCTACACAATAGTAATTCACACAATTTGTAATTTAATCTGTCAGACTAGAAATTCTACAAGATTGGGTTAGGTATTGTGACAAAGCAGGGTAAGTTGCTCCTTGGGATACCCACATGCCAAATTGGAATGCCTGAGATCAAGTCCTACCTCTGCTTCCAATTCTGCTTCTTGCTTATGCAACTGGAGGCAATGGATAACTTGGTTTCCTGCCACTCATGTGGGAAACCTGGATGAAGTTCCAGACTCCCCAATTTGGTCTGGCCCAGCCCTGGCTGTTGTGAACACTTGGGGAATGAACCAGTGGATTGAAGATGTTTCTCTGCCTCTCTTTATCATTCTATGTGCCTTTCAATTAAACAAATAGATATTTTTAATGCTATACAATTAAAGTGCGCTAAATATAATTTAATACTGCAAAAATAACTGATATATTGCATCTTTATTTGTTACCCTTCAAACAATGTCTTCACAGTTACCAAAGAATACATCATTCTTTGTCTATATATTCTACATGAAAATACTCATTCATAGAATTTTAAGTTTGCAGATATATGCAGGCCAAAATGGGGAGTGGAGAAAGACCAGTGATGAGCTACAGACTTACAAATTTGATAACAAAATTATCTGTTTCTTTCTTTTTATTTTATTTTGACAGGCAGAGTTAGACAGTGAGAGAGAGAAACAGAGAAAGGTCTTCTTTCCATTGGTTCACCCCCAAAATGGCTGCTACAGCCGGCGCGCTGCACCGATCCGATGCCAGGAACCAGGTGCTTCCTCCTGGTCTCCCATGCGGGTGCAGGGCCCAAACACTTGGGCTATCCTCCACTGCCTTCCCGGGCCACAGTAGAGAGCTGGACTGGAAGAGGAGCAACCGGGACAGAATCCGGTGCCCCAACCGGGACTAGAACCCGGGGTGCCGGCGCCACAGGCAGAGGATTAGCCTAGTGAGCCACAGTGCCGGCCCATCTACGTTTCAAATATATGTAAAGATAGTAGTAGAAGCTTTACTTTAGACCTTCAGAAATATAATACATGGGTTATCAATATAATATGTTGATGATCAATGTAACATATTGGTTATCAATTATGCATTCCAACCTGATGTAGATCGCATTTGAAAATGCATATTTGATGGTTGTAATATCCACCTAAATCTAGCAAGGATGAAGAACTTCTTACTCAAAACCTGTGCTTCTCAAAGCACCAAAACATACATATCATATGAAGTCACTCATATGTGGAGTCTCTGAAACGAGAAAAGGTGACCTCACAGAATTCAAATGCATAATGGTGGTTACCAGAGGAGTAAGGGGGGGGGGGGGGGATTGGGCCAAAGTTTGATTAACGGGTACTAGATTTATAGCTAGTTACAAATAAGAACTTCTGGGATTTTACTGGCCAGTAGAGCAAGTATAGATAATGTTAATATACTATATATTTTACTATGATAAAAAAAGAAAATGGAATTTTAGGCATTTTAACTATAAACAAATGCTAACTATTTAAAGAGATAAATATATTTAGTCTGATTGGACCCTGAACAATATATCCATGCACCAAATCATCATAAGGTACCCCATAAAGATGTATAATTTTTATGTGTTAAAACTTTGAAAAATTTATAAAAAATTTGAAATATCTGTGCTACAATGGACTCTGAATTTGTATCACATGAGGAGTATTCAAAAAGCTCATGGAAATGTGCGTTATGAAAAGCCTATGCATAAATTTCAAGACAATTTTGCATCAACGCAGACTTGTCTTTCCATTCCATTTTCCGTGAACTTTCTGAAGTCCCCTTGTGTTTGTCAGAATGAGTATCCTAATACTTTTCATCATTCATACTGGCTTATTCAGAGAAACTTTGTTGTTGTGTGATCCACTCAGTCATTTTGATTTATATTTAGTGCCTTTTGAGATCACTGTTACATGATTTTTCTTAATATTGCAACATTCTTCCCACTTGCATTTGACATAAATCTAAAATCCTAGAGAAGTAATAAAATAAGTGTTGATATCAGAATAGCAATATACAAGTATAAAGGAAACCTAAACTTTTCCCATGAATAAAATTTGAGTATTGTTACCTGTTGTATTTAATTAATTTCAAAATTAGAAATACTAGATTGTATGATACAACTATGGGATGGTACTTGGACCATGATGGAAATGTCTAAATGATGAATAGGAAGAAATTACTGTGAGGATGTGTAGTGCATACATATGTTTCTCATTTAGTGATTATTTTCAGATAAACTCATTAATGTTCTTCTTACTCAAATTTATCACCTGAGATTTGAAATCTCACCAATCATATGCTCACTTCTAAAATACTAACAGAGCTGTAGATGAAACTTTCTATATTATTATATCAAACTAAATGTGAACTAAGTTGCAATGGAAAACTTCTCATTAAATTGATGGCTTTCATCAACACTTGCAGGATGTAGGTAAAGTAGAGAATTCTCTGGAGTTTTGAGTATTCACTGGGTAACTTATATTAGACACTAATAAAATAAAATTCTTTCTATATTTATAAACCATTTTGCTTACTTTGGCAGATTTACCTATCAGTAAAAATACAACATCCCCTAAGATTTTCCCTGGCAAGATGACTGATGATAATTGTATACAAGATAGCTAGTATTCCTCTACATGAAAATCAGAAACTCACTTTTATTTTTAACCTCCCTGAAGCCCCACTGAAATTGGGCATCACTGAGTACTTCTTCAAAGGCCGCCAGGAGAAACAGAAAGTATAAGGTGACTTGGAAATAAGCTATAAATGTAGCCGATTGAAGTTATGTCCACTGATGTTTATACCAAAAAGTAAATTATCAGCTGGTGGAATATAAGTAGAAAATGTGATTTCAAATAGGAAGAAAGATACGCAGAAGTGATAGTTAGTTCTCAAGGTGAGAGCTTCATGTGATTGGGTTGGATTGCCACATGGACCGCAGTAGAAGCCAGGGGAGATACTAACACACAGCAACAGGAAGAGTAGCCTAATTCACTTAAGGGAAGAGTTAAAACTAATAACAGACCGATGGTAATCTATCACTTTAGGAGATTTAGTATAAGTAATAAATGAACAATGAGCACAGTCAAGAGACATAGACTTATGAGTTCAGAAATCTTTATATGCCAAACTACACTCTGGATAATACAGCAAAGTTGTTTTCTGAAATCCTGCCTTTTTCTTCCATTTTTACGTACTAGCATTTTCTCTATTTGTTTATGAGTAAAGTAATTTCTGGAGAATCTAAATGTTAGTTTACTGACGGGACACCTAGGCCAGGAAAAATGAGAACAAAATATCCTAAATTTTAGGTAAATCGTAGACTATATACTATAATAGGAAGTAAGCAGAGAGTTACCAACAGGGAAAGAGAAAAGTGCCATCCAAACTTATGTCAAAACTTTTGGGTTATTTGTGTTCTTACTGAGTTGCAAAACTTCTCTTTATTCTAGATACAAGTTATTTATCAGATTGATGTTTTTCCATATTTTTTCTCCTCAGCTCTGCTTTTTATTTTTATTCTCTCAAGTGTATCTTTCAAAGAGGAGAACTTCTTCACTGTGCTCAAATCCAGTTTATCATTATATTTTCTATGAATTATGTTTTTTATTTTAAAAAGTCTTTGCCTAATCCAAGGACCAAAATGTTCTCCTGTTTTCTGCTAAAAGTTTTATAGTCTTAGATTTTACATTTATACCTATAATTCATTTTGAATTAATTTTTGTATATGGTGTTAGGGATGGATTCAAGTTGTTTTTGTATAGGGATATCCAGTTATTTTAGCACCAGTTTTTGAAAAGTCGGATATATGTGGTCCATTAGTGAATTCTCTATTCGATCTCACTGATCTATCTTTTTGTTGCTACATCACTTTGACACTATGTAGATTATGATAGTTTTACAATAAGCCATGAAATCAGGTAGTGTTAGTATTCCAACTTTGATTTTCCTTTACAAAATTGTTTTGGCTAATTTGGATCCTTCACATTTCAATTTAACTTTTAAAAACTGCTGTCAACTTCTAAAAATGGTTGGCTAGATTTTGTTTCAAATTATCTTATATCAACAGATCAGTTTAGTGCAACTTAAAATCTTAACTACACCGTATCACCTGATCTGTAATTATTTAGATCTTTCTTAATTTCTTTCAGCAATGTTTTTTAGTTTTCAGTGTTCAAGTTTTGTCAGGGTTACTCCCAACTATCTCATTTTTTATGCTAATTATGAACAGTAAATTTAAAATTTTATTTTCTGATTGCTTATTGCTAGAACATAGAATTGTTACAGATTTTTCTGTGTGAAACCTACTGTCTACAACTTTGCTAAAGTATCTGATGTTTTATTAGTATTTTGTTCTTATTGTCTACAAATAAAAACAGTAACTCTTTCCTTTCTAATCAGCATTTCTTGTGTTTTTGTGTGTTAACTTAAAATACAAGCTAGACCTCCTCTTGCAAGTTGAATGAATATTGCAAGCTTAACATTCTAATGTTATTGATGATACAAGGAAAAAGCATTTATAAACCCATTTGTTCATGAGGTATTTATATTCTTTTTTTTATAGTAGCTTTTTTTAAGACTTATTTATTTGCTTGAGAGGTAGAGTTACAGAGCGAGAGAAGATAAACACAGAGAAAGGTCTGCCATCCACTAGTTCACTCCTCAAATGACTACAAAAGCCAGAGCTGGGCCAATCTGAACCCAGCAGCCAAGAGCTTCTTCTGGGTCTCCCACGTGGGTGCAGTGGCCCAAGCACTTGGGCCATCTTCTACTGTTTTTCCAGGTCATAGCAGAGAGCTTGATCAGAAAAGGAGCAGCCAGGACTTGTACCAGCACCCATATGGGATGTTGGCGCCACAGGTGGAGGCTTAGCCTACTAAGCCACAGTGCCAGACCCAAGGTATTTATAATCTTAAGCAATTTTGAACTAATCTTGCTAAAATTTTATTTAGAATATTCACTTTTTATTATGTACATTATTCTGGGCTTCTCTTTTTCATAATCGCTTTATCTGATATTTTATCAGGGTAATAATACTAGCTTCATTGAATTAGTTCATTGTATTCCCTCTCTTCAACATTCTGTAACATTTTATGTGAAATTGATATTATTCCTTCCTAAGATTTTAAATAGAATTCACTGATGAAGACATATGGGCCTATACTTTTGTTTGTGGCAAAGTTCTAAAATATAATTTTAAATACTTAATAATTGTATGATTATTTATTTTGTTGTTTTCAGAAGTGAGATTTGATAGTGTAGTTCAAGAAACTGTCCATTTGATATATGTTTTCAAATGTATTGACCTGAACTTGTTCAAATATTCCCTTATTCTCCCACTCTCACTCTTAATATTGGTAACTTGTGTTTTGTTCTTTTTTTCATGATCAATTTGGCTATAGGTTTGTCAATTTTATGAACCTTCTCAAAAAATAGATTTGATTGTGATGGATTTTATTCTGTTGTTTCTTGGTTTTCTATCTCATAGTCTTCCACTTTCACCTTTATGTTTTTTCTTTGGTGACTCTGAGTTTCATTGGTTTTATTTTTTCCAGTTTCTTAGGGCAAAGAAGAGATCATTAAATTGAGACTTCATTAATGTAAGCACTTAAAGCTATAAATTTTCCTCTGAGTTCACCTTAGAAGAATTATGTAAATTTTAAAATGTTTCATTTTAATTTTAATTCTATTCAAATACTTTTTAATTTCTTCCCAATTTTTATAACATCATTTAAAAGTGTATTTAATCAAAATAATTTCAGGGAATTATCTTTTTAAATACTTAAGCAGTAAGAAAAACCTTATATATTTCTATGTAGTTGTAATTTCATGTTCCTTAATTTATTTGTGTAGACCCACATTTCTGTCACTCTCATTGATTTTCTTTCCTTTTTCCTGAGAGAATTTTTTTAATTTCTGGTATGTTGGATGTGCTAGTAACAAACTCATTCTGAAATTTTATGTCTGCAAAAGTCTTAATTTGCCTATATTTTTAAAACATGAATTTGTTAGTATAGAATTCTAGATTGACCTAGTTTTAGTCTATGGTTTCGGAAGATGTTTTCTAGTACCTCGAAGGCACTAGTCCATTCTCTTCCTATTTCATTGCTTCTGGGAAAACTGCTGTTATTCTTGCCTTTTCTTTCCCATGTATAACATATTCTTTTTCCACTGGATGCTTTTAATATTCTCTTAATTACTAGTTTTGAGTAATTTGATTTTAATATTATTTTGTGCATTTTCTTCATCTTTCTTGTGCTTGAGGTTCATTGAGCTTGTATATAACAATATCACCTACCATTATCAGTGTAGAACTGGTTTGCATTGTCTCTTAGCGTTTATACACAATGCATAATAGTATAAGGCTTAAAACACTTATTTGTAATCCTTATAAATGCACAAATATATAAAGAGGAAAATAGTTTGAGGATTCCTTCTGCTTGAAGACATGTGAGAATTTCATTTTTCTTCTTTCCTGGGGACTATGTACTCTTCCTCACTGTTAGGTAGAAATAGCAATTGTATAGGAAACTGTATTAATGTTACAACTTCAGAGCCTGAAGTGGAGATTCAAATATATCAAGAAACTCCCCACCCAGTCTGCTGCTGTTGAGTGCAAAGCACTGAGACAGGTCATTCCTCCAGCCAGAATCTGGGTTCTTCATAGATGAAGTACAAGGAAGCAATTCCCCTCCAACTCTAAAATTCTAAGAAACTGTGACTTGTGATGTGGATCAACCATTTTCTCATTTCAAGTTTGCACTGTTCTGTCGTAAACACAAGCTTAGTTCCCATGTTGAAAGTCAATCATTTCTTTCAAATCAGTTTGACTGTCATACTTACATGGTTTTTACAACTGCAGTCTTAGATATAAGTAGTTTCAGTTTTAGAGTGTATTAGTCTGTTTTCTGTTGCTGCAACAAAATACTCAAGGCTGGGTGCTTTATATAGAAAAGAGATTTGTTTAACCCAGAGGTTTGGAGGCTGAAATCCAAGACCCAGTTGGCCCATCTGTTCGACCATGGCAAAGGAAAATAATTTGAACCAACTGTGCAAAACAACAAAACAAGCCATTCACATGAAAACTAAGTAATTCACTCCCTGCAGACGATCATTAATCCCTTCTATGAGCGGTGCCCATAAACTAACTACCTTCAACAGACCACAGCTCTTAAGTGTTCCACCATCTGAACACCCCAGTACTGAGGTCCAAACTTCCAGTTCATGAACATTTGGGTGACAAACCTTAACCTTTTTCAAACCATAGCACAGAAAGTGGTAAATTTCAGGAAATTTTGCCTTTAGTGGGTATAATTGTTAAAGTTTCCCCTTGGGGCCAGCACTGTGGCGCAACGGGTTAACACCCTGGCCTGAAGCATGGGCATCCCATACGGGCGCCGGTTCTAGTCCCAGCTGCTCCTCTTCCCATCCAGCTCTCTGCTATGGCCTGGGAAAGCAGTAGAGGATGGCCCAAGTCCTTGGGCCTCTGCACCTGCGTGGGAGACCCGGAAGAAGCTCCTGACTCCTGTCTTCAGATGGGCGCAGTTCCGGCCGTTGCAGCCAATTGGGGAGTGAAGCATCAGTTGGAAGACCTCTCTCTCTTTCTCTCTCTCTCTCTCTCTCTCTCTTTCTGCCTCACCTCTCTCTGTATAACTCTGACTCTCAAGTAAAAAATAAATAAATATTTAAAAAATAAATAAAGTTTCCCCTTGATGTTACATGGACTGTTAGAAATTCACAGCTGCTAGTGAATTCACTAAATGCATGAGTAATGGGAAGGAGCATGTTAGCTATGCTTCATAAAGAAGCTGAATGAAGACTGTAAGGGTTAAAATGATGCAAACTGTTATTTGTTCAGTTTTTCTGAAACAAACTTCTCACTGAAGCAGAATTTAGAAAGTTGCTTACTAATCTATGAGAAGAAATTTCATCCTTACTTTTTCTGAATGCTAAAGTATCATTCACTGTGCCTTTAACTATGCGTTAGTCATGTTGGATGACCTGTTCAGAGCAGCAGGCACATTCTGTTTGTCCCTTTTCCTTAATTAGCCAGAAGTCTTGCTTCATTTTCATTAGGTTTCTTCTCCTATCCTCCCCAAAAGGTTGCCTAATAGTAATGGATTTTATTTTTTCTTATTTAAAAATTTGTGGTCATGAATTTATCCTACTCTCCTCTTTTTTAATTGTTGTTGAGTTCAGCTCTCCTGATTGCTAGGAAGGTTGTCTAATGTTTCATTTCTGCATCTTGCCGAAGAACAACTACATGACTCTACAAAGCAGCAAATGTTCTCAAAGAGTGAAGGCAAAGAATGCCACAACACCCCAAAACCACATCCTTCCCAACAGAAAGTGTATATATGGACTCTAAGCAACATTATCCTTTTTTCACTATGAGTGATTTCCTTTAAATGCACTTTACCACTTTCATATAACTACCTGCTATGTTTTAGAGTGGCCAGAGAAGGTTTAAAGACTTTGCTTTTATTTAAAAGCAAATATATTTATCTTGAAAGTTTTCCATTAATAAGAAAACATAATATAATCACTTTTAAGTGAACAATAAAACATACGTCACAGATCAGGCATTTTGATACTCTATAGGTTCACACCATGGGGTATAAAAAATCTAATGTTTATGACCACCTAGGATTTTTTTTAAAGATTTATTTTATTTATTTAAAAGGCAGAGTTACAGGCAGAGAGAGAGCTCCCATTTGCTGGTTTGCTCTCCAAATGGCCACAACAGGCCTGGGCCAGGCTGAATCCAGGAGCACAGGAGCTTCAATTGGGTCTTCCGTGTAAGAGGCCCAAAGACTTGAGTCGTTTTTCACTGCCTTCCTCTGGCACATTAGCAGGAGCACATACAGAATACCAGCATTGCAGGTGGCAGTTTAGCCCATTGTGCCACAACACGGACCCTGATTAGCTTGGATTCTAAGCTGTGTAGGAAGGATGGGGGGAATTTAATGTGTTGTTGTTTTGTTTGTGCATGTAGAGTGTGTGCATGTGTGTTCCTGGTGGGAAGCAGTAGTGATTAACACAGAATAGCCAACTATAGCTTAGTTGTATGATACTGAAGAAATATATCAGACAAAATAATTGCAAATGTTGGTTAATTAAAGAATACTTCTTTTAATGGATGAAACATTAGCTCTTCATTAACAGTACATGATTGAAATCTGTTGTTTCATCTTTCCAGGGAAGAGCATTTTATTACCTCCATTCTATTTCACTTAAGCCTAAAAGGCTACAGAAATAGATACCAACAAGATCTGAGTGAGGGCATAGACCAGAAGCAAGGATTACTGTCTAAAGATCGAACAGGAGGGAACTGAGTTTGAAATCAAAGACTTGCCATTGATCAAGTCTTTATTAGTCTAGGGCAAGAGTTTCTAAACCTCTTATTTTTCCTTTGGGTCTGAGTGCAGCTTGAGCTAACATAAAGTGATGCTAGATTTAGAGGACAGATGACAAGACTTGTGTCTATTCCTAGAGTCTAATGTGCACCTGGCTTCCTTTGCTCTGCTTCTCTCTCCAAAGGAAAGAAAGGAGAGTCCAACAATTCTGACCACGTGAGTTTGAAGGCTTTAGAGTAAATTTTCATCTGGTTTTCATATTCCTGGGCAGTATAGATATATATGAAGCAATGTCTTCAACAGGAAAAAAGGTTAAGTAATACATGTGTCATTAATTATATGCGACTTATTACAGAAAATTGTTAATTTTTAAAAACTCTAATAGTTGCTCTTCTTTTCATAGTATGGTAGGTGAGTAATAATGGATTTGGATACATGTAGAGAATAAAACAAAAATTCATTTAAAAAGTGATGTAGTATAATTTAAAGGATGGTGTGAAAAGGTGTTCATTATACAGGGTGTTAAACGGGAACCCTTGGGATGAAGTGCTATGACTCCAAAATCATAAACATATTCCTGTTATTGATTTTGTTGAAGATTTTTTGATGCTCATTCAATTTTGGTCATCATACATTTTTATAATAAAGATTATGTTCATCAGGAAGTTCATGCAAAGAGGAAAGGGATTCATTAGAGGATGCGATTTAAGGAGAAACAAAATTTTCTAAAAAATGTCATATATATGTTAAGAGCTTTGCTCTTATAATCAATGGACTGAGGGAGAAGGAGAATAATGTCATAAGTATTCAGAACACAGTAATAAGTAAAACCTGAGGTATATTTTATATATGGAGAAGGGACATTAATCTTTATCTAAAAATGTCGTGTTGGCAAGTTTATATTTTTCCCTAGAATATTTAGAAGAAAATAGAAGCATCAACCACATTCTTTAAACACAGCCATCGGCCAGCTCTGCAAATGAGCAACTCTAATATGAAAACACTTTCAAAGTTCTAAATGAGTTGTCCCTGCGGTAATAAAGAGGGGACATTTTACAGTATGACAGTATGTAAGACAGCATTGTCAGCTGTAGCTTATTTAAAGCACAAGGCCTGTAACAGGAAAATAATGACTTTAATAAAATTTACTATTGACTTTGTAGGCTAAAATCTTTCTGTCATCAGGAATACAGAAAAACAACCTGTCTGAAAACCCTTCAGTTAAATGTATTCCTTTAATATTTCAAAGCAACTTGATTTTATATATATATATCTGCTACTTCAAGAGACACTGTAGTAGGATGGAAATTAGTATTTTTAATAGAAAGTTGGTATTGCTTACATAAGGAAAAAAATCAGTAATGACCTATGACACTGTCGACTGAAAGCAACATTAGAGGAAACCGCAGAAGCAGTTAAATGCAATTCCTTGAAATACTGTATAAAGCTGTGTCACCAATGATTTATAAATTACCCAATGTCCTTCTCATCTGAAGGCTATCTCTGAATCATGCAGCATAACTTCTCAGTAAGAACGCCAAAGAGCTTGCTGGATATACATAAAAATCTACAGCATGTTAACGAGGTTAGGGTCATTTCTGGAAATTGGGGAAAGTAGGAAAACATATGGCCTGATTTTACTCTCCAGCCAATTTGATTAAATGCAGTATGGATTGCTTGTGGTGTGTAAGAGAGGTCATGCCATTATATGAAAAGCTGAAGAAATTCCATTCCTTTAATGTTTTACATAGTTAAAATAAACTGTGGTAAAAAGTTTCCCAACAGTGTATGACAGCTCAATTTAGAGGTGAAACCTTTTAATAAAACCTCATGAAATGAATACTTTGGTTTATGCACTCTGTTTGTGTTTCCCACTGGAGTGCTTAGCATTATGAAGCTGTGGTTGCTTGCTTTACTACTGCAGAATAACATCATGAAAGGAGAGACCAAAGCTTTGTATCAGATAATTTCCAGAGTGAGTGGAAATACTGATAGAGGAACCTTAATTTACAGCTAAACTGCTTTTCAATTTGCTTTTAACATGCTATTATAAAGTATATTGGCATGAATTATAGGATATTATTTAAACAAAGGGAAAAATCCACAGGAGTTTTTGCACATTAGCCTATAGCTTATTTAAAGGGAAATTATGAACCTCAGAATCATATATTACTAAATTTTTCTAAGCTTTAATAAAGTACAAACTTTAAGGTGAAGCCTACTTTTCTGAATTAAGTCTATATGTTGACATGATTTGAAGACAGAGAAGGCAATCTTAAAAATAGAAAGCCTTGGATTTGTGTAAAAATTCTGGCACCAACATGGCATGTGGAGACAGAGCTGCACTTCAATACCATTTAGGGTCTCAAACACAGTCCCTACAGGAGCTAGCATGGTGTTTATTAAATATTTAATAGCTTATTAAATGTTTGATGTTCTAGTATTAGCAGCCATATTGTTTTCCAGAACAGATTTCATTTTGATCCTCTTTCTTTCTAGTTGTGCTCTCTGGCCCACTCGGGAACTGTCCCCAATGTAAGAAACAAAAATCAGAAAAGTTGACCATTATTCTATGAACCTTTCCAACCTTAGTGTCTTCTAAAATTTCTGAAATTGTGGCCTGACTTCAACTACTATGAAAGTTCATTAACTATTTTATCCTACATATGCGAATGTCAGAGGATTTTTGAGCAAGTCATTCAAATGTATGTATAGATACTAAAAGAAATATAGTTACCTTATCAAAAAAATCATTTGATTTTGACAAGATATGTTGCAGTTTGTAAGCTAGCATGTCCTGAGGTACATGACTTCTGTTTTCTACTCACTTATTAACTTCCCACTTACGCCACATAGAAATTAGTATTCATGACTCACTTTTTCTCTGGTAGTTTTAGTGAATTGGAATGTAGTTGACAGCCAACCTAGAAAACAGCTTTCTATGCCTCAGTTAATTTGGCACATAGTGGATAGACTGGTTCATTTTATACTTTTTAAGATTTATTTTATTTTTTTGAAAGTTAGAGTAACATAGAGAGAGGGAGAGAAAAGCGAGATAGAGAGACAAAGAGAAACAGAGAGAGACATCTTCCACCTACTGGTTCATTCCCCAAATGGCTACAACCTGGCCAAAGCCAGGAACCTGGAACTCCATCTGGGTCTCCCACATCAGTGACAGGGGCCCAAGCACATGGACCATCTTCTGCTGCTTTCCCAGGCACATTAGCAGGGAGCTGGTTCGGAAATAGAGTGGCAGCCTGGACTTGAACCTGTGTTCATGTGGGATGTTGGCATCACAGGCAGCAGCTTAGCCTACTGTGCCATGGCACCAGCCCCTTGTTCTATTATGATTTTTAAGACATTTTTTATTTATTTATTTGAAAGAGTGAGTAACAGAGAGAGAAGGAAAGATAGAGGGAGAGAGACAGAGACAGAGACATATGGAGAAAGAGATAGACCAATATCTCTATCCTCTAGTTCACTCCTCAACAGCCAAGGCTGAGCCAGGCAAAGGCCAAGAGCCAGGAACCCCATCTAAGTATACCATGTGGGTGGCAGGAACATAAATACTTGGGTCATCATCCACTGTCTTCTTAGATTCATTAGCAAGAAACTGGATCAGAACAGAGGAGCTGAGACTTGAACTAACAACTCCAACATGAGATGCAGGTGTCCCAAGTGGTGACTTAACCCACTGCACCACAATTCCTGCCCTTAGACTTATTAATTATGGTAATTCATCCAGAAAAAATGTAGATAGCATATAAGGCAGACACTTTTTATCAAAAATAAGATTGACATTGATATTTAAGAAAGTTATTTCATGCAAATACAAACTTGAATATGTTCCTTGTTTTGTTGGATGCAAAAAGAGTGTAATAATTGTTTCTGAGCATTGTCCTCATTTAGCCTTCTAAATTCTTTAGTTCCCGGGTTTTCACATAGGCGTAAACATCATAAGGATTCTGTTCCCAGATAATCTTCTATTTCATGTGGTCCTTACCTGTATGTATAATTTTAGGTTGATCCATGTTAGGCAGCAACAGAAGTGCCTTATAAATTGATTATATTAATAAAGACCAGTAAAAACTTTTACTTTGTTTATTCCTTCAAAAATATTTATTATGCTTTATTTCCCAGGCACAAGCTAGATCAGTGACCAAAACAAAGCCTTCACTTTAAAAAGTTTATTTTCTACGGAAGAAAGACAATAATATATATTGCCAGGTAGTGAAATGACCTATAAAAGTAATAAATAAATGAAGCAGGATTGGGGCCGGTGTTGTGGCACAGCAAGTAAAGCCGCCACCTGAGACATCAGCCATTCCATATGGGCGCCTGTTTGAGAACCAGGTGCTCCACTTCCAATCCAACTGCCTGCTAATGGCTCTGGGAAAGCAGTGGAGGATGGGCCCTGCTCCCACGTGGGAGACCCGGATTCAAGTTCATGGCTCTTGGCTTTGGACCACCCCAACTCTGCCTGAAATGACCCTTTGGGGAGTGAACAACAGATGGAAGATTCTCTGCACCTCCCTCCTGCAGCCATAACTCTGCCTTTCAAATAAACAAATAAATAAATAAATCTGAAAAAATGAAAAAAGCAGGATAAAGAGATTAGGGTCTAGAAGGGCAGGAGTAGAGAACAAAGGTTGAGAAGACAGCAGAGAAATTTAGGGTCTTTGGGGCTATCATCCGACCCAACAGACACTTCACTTGGTCAAAACAAGGGACTAATAAATCCATCTGCAGGATCCTTTCCAAAATACCATTAATAGTAGAATCTCAAACCTATCAAAAGATGCCTTGTTAAAAACAGCTTTATTTAAACTAATGTTCAGGCCAAACCAGTTGATTTGGGTTACATTGTTCCCAATCTAATTACTACATAAAGTGCTGAGGTTCAGAAAGTGTATTAGCACATCAAAAGAATGAGGTTTTTCAAAATACATATTCCAGCCTTAGAGATCACAGACAAAAGGCCCTGGTAAGGTACTCAAAAGATTTTGTTAAAAAGAATACATTGCCAACCATATTACCAATCCATAAGATTTAAATATCCAATAATCTGAAGTCCAACTGTTTTGCAGTGAGTTAGGGACAGATGAGGGAACCGGGGGAAAAAAAATACCTAAGTTGAAGCTCTGAGTAGGGAAATGTATGTAGTTGCCTTATTTCCACCCTTGAAATGACTACGTGGTAAAAATCCTTCAATACATGGAATAAAAAGAAAACAAGCACAGATTCACACTCTATACATGTCCACATCTGTACTCTAGGAACATTTATAATTTGGGTTAAGTTTGATTTAGAGCATCAGATGTTTAAATAGAGAAAAAAAAGTTCATTGTAGCTAAAAAAAGTTTTTAAATACTAGCTAGTTTTGATTTGCACTTCATGATTGCTAATGCACTCATGTGGGAGACTTGGAAGAAATTTGTCTCCTGGTTTCCATATGGCACAGCCCTGGCCGTTGGGGCCATTTTGGGGGATAAACCAGAGGAGAGAATACCTCTCTCTCTGTCTCTCCTCTCTCTATAGCTCTGCCTTTCAAATAAATAATAAAAATTTTAAAAATCATGCATTTGAGAGAGAGAGAGAGTGATAACGCTCCCATCCCCTGGTTCACTTGCAAATTGCCTGCAGTAGCTAACGCTGGGTTAGGCCAAAGCCAGCAGTTGGGAACTCAGTCCATGTCTTATATGTGAGTGGATGGAACCCAATTACTTGCACATCATAACTGCCTTCCAGAGTTCACATAAGCAGGAAGCTCAAATAAGAAGCCAGAGCTGGACATTGAACTTAAGTACTCTTGTGTGGAACATATGTATCATTACAGTTAAGTTAAATGCCCACCCTATATTGTATGATTTTTAGTATGATTCTATCCTGTTTTTAATAAAGGCAATCATTTTACAAAAATACCACACTTGTATATTTTGAAGGGATGTTATCATTGAATAAATCAGATAATTGCTTGTTTCTTTATCACATATAAATTAATTTTTCTTATGAGTACTTATCCTATTTTTAAAATTCTAATGTCCTCATGATATTTGCTCTTTTATTTTCCTATAATTCCTGTACGGAGCGTCATTTTAACATATCTATTTTAAAAAATAAAATACTGGTTTCAATAAGGTTAAGCCATTGGGGTGTACACAAAAGCAAAAAGAAAATAGGTAATTAATATTTTAGACCCTTATTATAAGAAAGTCCTACTGAATTTCTGCTTTTTAACCACTGATGTGGAGAAAAATTGAACAATATAGAAAAATGTGTGCAACTGGAAGTAAATAAATGCCTTTGTAGAAGTGGCCACATATGATGGTTAATTAGACAGAAGATACTATCTCACCCAACTTACAAAGTATTTTCTTTTAATTATTTGAGCACTCAAGGGTGGGTAGTATCATTATGTGCTGAAAATTGTATACATGAAATTTGTTCTTTATATAAATGAAAAAACTTAAAAATTTAAAAATAATAATAATTGCAAGGCTCAACATTACATGTTCAAGAAATATGCCATCACTGGTGCTTCTGGGGTTTCTGCCTGGCTTCCACATTCTCCTAAGATAGATACACACGTGGATATAATAACCTTCTTTTAAAAATCAGATACTTGAGATATTAAATATAGAAGCATTCTATCTTTCTTAATTTTCGTATTTTAGACTTGCTCTATTAAAACAGATGTAACTTTAAAAATGGAAGCATGTGAATATAGCAAGCAATTTTGCAACTGATAGCTGAGAATGCACTAATCTATTTAAATATATTTTCCTTTTATCAATCTGTGGGATTCTGGAACCTGGTTATCACTTCAAACCGATAAAATTTGGATGGCACTATTTGAGCAGTCTCAAATCTTTGACCCTGCCTTGGCATGCAGTTGTAGGATAAAGTTAGCTTTCCTTTCCTTAAATGAACAGAAGCAGAGTTTTTTTCAATCCCTACTCATTACCTCTAGAATCATTTTGAGCCAATTCATAGCCACTGCTTTACTGTATATCACTCTAAATCATGGGTATAAAAAACAGTTTGGAGGGAAAAAAATTTAAACGGTAGCAAAATGTCAGTTTCAAGGGGTGTTAAAAGGAAATTTAATCAACTTTCAACACATTGAACACCACCTTGGCATTAGACATCATAGATTTCCTTCTTACCTCCCAACTTCTGAGGCTTATTATTAAATACTTTCACAGCAGCAAGATCACAAAAACATTAGACTGCTTGCTTACAGGTATATCCGACTTAGTAAACTTAAAGGGACACGACCAAGGCTGGTAAAGCTGAAATTAGACCTACCGGCTTTATTCTGAAGCTTGGGCGTGCACAGGACGCTATCTGATTCACTTTGCCTGCCAGCTTTGTTCTCTGGAGCCAGCAGGAGGGATTGACACTTCGGAGAATCTTTCTCTTTTAACCCCTGGCTGCTCCTGACAGCTAAGCTGGCCAAGGAGAGCCTGGCAGACAGCAAGAACCCTAGGTTTGCTGTTCATGGGTAGCTGTTTAGAAAGTGGTGTTTTTAGTCTTGAGCTTCCTCAGCATTTGTTCAAAATCGGAGAAAGATTTAAAATTTACTTCTGACTGGCTACATAATTTGCAGAGGTCAGTGCAAAATGAAAATCTGGGGCCCCAACTGTCCAAATTCCAAATTTCAAGATGGCAGTCACAGAGCATAAACCAACTGAAGGGTCTTCCAGGCAGCCAGCTGTCAACTGAACAATGTATACCCATGAACCTGCTCTGATTTTGCAATTCAATTGTTCTCTCTCTCTCTCTCTTTTTTTTTTTTTTTTTTTTTTTTTTTTTTTTTTTGACAGGCAGAGTGGACAGTGAGAGAGAGAGACAGAGAGAAAGGTCTTCCTTTTGCCATTGGTTCACCCTCCAATGGCTGCCGCGGCCAGCGCGCTGCGGCCGGCACACCACGCTGATCCGATGGCAGGAGCCAGGTACTTATCCTGGTCTCCCATGGGGTGCAGGGCCCAAGCACTTGGGCCATCCTCCACTGCACTCCCTGGCCACAGCAGAGAGCTGGCCTGGAAGAGGGGCAACTGGGACAGAATCTGGCGCCCTGACCGGGACTAGAACCCGGTGTGCCGGCACCGGCAATTCAATTGTTCTTGAGCCAATGTACATTTAATGTATTTGCAGCAGAAAATGCATCATTGTGGTTGCATTAGTAGTTTAACAAATAAATTTGTAAAACACATAAAAATAGTTCCATCTTATTAAACTCTTCTTTATGTGCTAACCAGACCCAGGGCATACATGCAGATTCTGTAGCAAACCAGATGAAGGGCAATTAATTGATGCTGAGTCAGTGGCAAAGACTTGAGTCTAGACTTACATCTTGAATGATGAATAGCAATTACTCATGCAGGAATCAGAAGAAATTTCTCCAGAAATACTGTAGAAGGTATAAGGACATAGATGTGAACAAGGGCCTGTCGCCATCCAGGGACTAAAAAGTCATGTGCCTGGTGGCAAGAGTTCTAAATGAATACAGAGACAGAAGGCAGAATATGAGGCGTGTTTTGTACCCTGTTATTCAACTTGAAATTTATTTTGAAGTCTTGAGGGAAGAGGTAATAGATTTATTTATTTTCTCCTGATTATAAAATCAATATATGCTTATTTTTGAAAATTTGGAAATAAAGTAAAGCAAACACCACCTCTAAATTTTAAACAAGATATTAGCACCACCATATTGGCATTTTAGGAAAAGAACACATTTAAAAGCATGGGGGGTGGACTGGAGTAAACCTAGGATTACAGAAACTAATTTTGTGATTTTTTAGGGTACATTTTAAGCTGCTGAAAAGAAGATCCTAAAATACAGCATTCTAAACAAGATAGAAGTGTGCTTCCCTTTTACTAATGGTGTAAAAGTGAGTTGGTTATCTTGGGAGATGATTATGATCCACAAAGTCAACTAAAAATCCAAGAGGCTACTAATGAAGATTTTACTCTTTTTCAGCAGGAGGGGTAATAAAGGAAAGGTGTAGAAGAAGTAGATTTCTCTCTGAATACGTGACCCAGAGTCTATGCACATCATTTCCTTTTATAGACTATTGGATTCAACTTGGGCTCCTGACCGGCCACACCTTGCAAGAGTTTAGGAAATAGTGTCACTGATTGATTAGCTGTGAAATCATAAGGGAAAAATAAAAAAACTATGAGAAAATTTAGGTAAGCAAGGCAATGTACTGACTGTGAAAGAAATAATAAGTGGCTGATCTAATGTAGTGGCACTGAGAATGGAGAAAAAGAGTCTTAGGAAGAAGAAAGGGGAGAGGTTTCTGGATTGTATAGGATCATTCACCAAGGTAGAGAGCAAGAATAGAGCCTAATTTACAAGGGAAGAGAACGCAATAGTGCATAGGCCAGTACAAAGAGAAGTAACAAATAAAAATGTCAGACATTTTAGATATATAGATCTGGGCCCCCATAAAGAAACCAGTGCTGTAGATCCAGATGAGACTCATCAGAATGTGAGCAGTAACTGAGGCCAGGGATCTTGATGAGGTTACTTCATGAGTAAAAAGAGCAGACCCTGAGGAAACACCAAAAACAGAAGTGTCACAGAAGGTTCAAGAAGAGCCAACATGGGGTGTTGAGAAGTAGATACATCTACCATGGAAAGTGCCTCTGCCAGAGAGGCAGGTAATGCCCCAGTTCACTTGAAGCCACTGGGAGAAGCTGTGGAATCCACGTGATGGCAATGAGTCTAGGCTCTAGAGTCAGACTGCACTGGGTTTGAACCCTTAAGCAATCCCCTTAGTACTACATCATCTTAGGCACATTCTACTTACACTTATTACTTACTAAATGCTGCAAACTGTGCAAGGCTTTAGGGATAGTGTAATTTATTTTGAAAAGTAAGTGTTCTCTGTTTCCTTTTCGAATATACAAGTTCATAGTGAGACAAAGTTAATCAATCATGAAAACTCTACAAATAAATATATTGTTCCCTTTTGAAAAATGTTTATTTTGATATGCTAGAAAGGCAGAGTGATAGAGAGAGAAAGAATGAGAAAAAAAGAGATTTTCCATTTACTGGTTCACTCCCCAAGTGGCTGCAATGATTGAATCCGGGCTAAGACAAAATCAGGACCTAGGAACTCCCATCAGGGTCTGCCACCTGAGTGGCATGGACCCAAGCACTTGAGTCATCAGTTGCTACCTCCCAAGTTCATTAACAGGAAGCTAGATTGCAAGTGGAAGCTTTGAGACTCAAACTCAGGCAGTTCAATATTGGATGCAGGTATCCCAAGTGGTGCTTATCTAACTGTTCCACAATATTCTTCCCTACAGTATTTGTCTTTCTATCCCTGGATTATGTCACATAACAAATGTCCTCCAGTTCATCCATGTTGTTGCAAATGACAGAATTTCTTTCCTTTTTATAGCTGTATAGCATTCCCTTGTGTGTATATGAGAGTACTACAATAAGTCTGTAGAAAATAAAAATAATAGATGAATTTATTTTGGTGCACAAAATTTCTGAAGTCCATGCATGGTTTCCTCATAAATGCATTTTCCATAAACTTTTGAAGGACTCCTCTTACAGGTAATAGAAGCTAAGAGGAAAAATTATAAGATGAGAAATCATGAACATCATCACCTGGAACATTGGCATAATGACATGGCCTATCTCATCAGATGTTGTTATGATTCAATTGTTTCACTTGTATTAGTTTCCCTGTAATAATATTGTTAGCATTTTTCCAGACAGAGGTTAATATTGCAAAATCTAAGGAAGTTGAGATAGATGAAGTTATTTATTATGTTACTATTTATCATTGCTGAAATTGTATCTCAAGTTAGAGAAAGTGCAAAGATTATAGGTGCCTGGAACATAAATGAATTTATATGGGTATCCTTTCTAAGCAACGCTTCTGCTTTACACAAAGCAAACAGTAATAATAATAGCTAATATTTACTGAGCCATTAGTATTAATATTTTTACCGCCTTATTTAATGTTTGTAACTCCCTTATGAAGTTAGTGTTCTTATTATTCTTATTTAATGACTGAAGAAACTAAAATATAAACAGTTTAAATAATTTGCCTAATACCTCATAGTTTGTAGCATGTGAACAAAAATGTTAATCCAAAATCATTAATGAGGACAAAGTCCTTCCCATATGCATTGTAATATTTTGGGTTACCTTCAGCTATATCACACTGTTTATAAAATAGTTGCTCTATAAATAATCATTTCTCAACAATGATGCTGGATATAGAATTATTTGTTTAATATTTATTTTATACTATTGTGTAACTCCTGATCTATGCCTAATTCTGAATTAGGAACTGAAATCAAACAACAAAATGAGACATATATTTTTATGCTCAAGGGATTTCAATACAGTTAGATATTTGAAAAAAGAAAGTTACAAAGAAGCACTTAAGAATCTAATTTTTAAAGTAATCACAGTACTTTTCTACAAGGTAGTTTTGTTTCTCCTGATAGGAAAGCAAATAGAAAACCAATAATAGAAAGACAAATAACTGATAGAAAAAAGAGAGAATGTGGCCTAGAAAATCAATAAGTGGAGCAATGGTGGCAGTAATAAGTTCTACTCACTCAACAAATATATCTTTTGAGGATCTATTATGCATTAGGTATCTTGTTATTCTCTGGAAACAAGGTTAATAAGGTCTGTCCTAGACTCCCTGAGCTCATAGTCTGCTACTGAGTTTGAAATTACAGTCATGCAATGGCAACAAGTTCAAATTCATGGCATTCAAAAATCAGAGCCAAATTACTGATTTGTTTCACATGATTTTGTAAATTTTATCTGATATACCTCGATCAAAAAGTAGTATTCCAGTTTTCAGACATATTCCCTTGATAGATTCATAGTTGTATAAAAAATAAGTGAGCATATAACTAATATATTTAATATTTAAAGATAGGGCATTGTTTGCAGATTGCGCTATGATATCTCACACTCTTCATGGAATTCAACGTTACCCCTCTTCTTTCCTCTTTATGTGTATAAGATAATCCAACACAACAGCAAGAATGTAGACAGAGAGCACACAGTAATACCCTTTAAAGGCAAAAAAGATGAAGGAGAAGCAAGTTATAAAAAGTTGCATCTTTAAGTTGCATTATTTAGTTTTAATAATGTGATAAGAATATATAAAATAAAACTACTATTTGGTGATACAAATCTTTATTTTCTCTTTTTTAAAAATAATTATTGTGTAGCAAAGAGAGAGAAAGAGAGCTTCTGAATGCTTACTCACTCTAAATGTCTGCACAGCTGCCGTGGCAGAGGAAGCTGGGAGCTGGGAATTCAATCTCCAAGTCTCCCCCATAGGTGGCAGACATCCAACTGCTTCAGCCATTACCCCTGCCTCCTAGATTTTCCACATTAGCAGGAAACTGGAATCAGGAGCCAGAGTCAAGTATTCAACCCAGGTACTGCGATGTGGAACAAAGGCATCCAACTGGCATCTTAACCACCAGGCCAAATGTCCACCCCAATCTTTATTTTCGAAATAAAAAAAATATTAGAGAACTTACTGAATGCAGTTCTACACACTCCACTTCGTGAGTATTGCTAGGACATAACTCCTTGTACCAATCTACATATTCCAGGGAATGAAAAATTATTGTATGATTTGTCATCTGCCCTTGTAATGCATATTTTCACATTGGGAAGAATAATGAAATCACTATGGAACAAATACAGAGTAGCATAAGTTTAGATATGATTAAGTGTCAAGTTATAAAGTACAGGCAATAATTACTATGTCAAGATTAATGAAAGATGAAGCAGACATAGGCTGGACGAGTTGGAAGACTTCAAGAACACTTATTGAGTGGGTTTTCACAGTAAGGAAATAGGAGAAAGAACATTCCTAGAAAATGCGAAGCAACAATGGAACAGGTGGG
Organism: Oryctolagus cuniculus; assembly: GCF_051225735.1. Classification (NCBI taxonomy): domain Eukaryota; kingdom Metazoa; phylum Chordata; class Mammalia; order Lagomorpha; family Leporidae; genus Oryctolagus; species Oryctolagus cuniculus. Next base: position 114,887,098 of record NC_142875.1, on the reverse strand, counting down.
AGTGGTAGGCAGCCATGATGTGAATGGAGAGTGTTTGCTGGGCAGATTGGAGGAATAATACTTCATAGTCAAGACACATGCTAGCTGGTGGTGGTCATCCCTAATAACACACAATTACTTCAGAGCTGACAGGATAATCAGGGGCTTGTTATAAAACAATGATTTTGGGAGCGTTTGAAGAATATGTTGACTTGGAAAACAATAAATGATATCTTTTCACCAACTAGGATGAAAACAATACTGGTGCAATGAAGTAACTACCAACGTTTGATGCTTGAGGAGCTTTGTAAAAAAAAGCTGATTATTTGCCAGTTTTCCATTTTATACAAGTCCTAGAGAGCTTAGATATGAATATTACATTTCTAATTTGTTTTGTAACTTTTGATGTTTCTCAACTGACAATGAAAAAGGAACACAAGGAACACTCCAAAAAGTTTTCCTTTCATATTTTTGTTAATCCTTTACAAATTTAGTTAATAGCTAATATTAAGTCCATCATAAATCCTGAATTTGAAGTGAATTAAATTTCCCTGAAGATGACATGCCTTTTTATAAGAAGGAGGAAAAAAAAAACGTCCAACGTCTTCTGAAATCATAGCACTTCTATGTTGGAACAGAAAAATCCCCACTCTCACTTTCCACATTTTTAGAGCCCCTATATTGCCTTGACCAGTGGTCATTACCTTCGGTTTAAATCCTTTCAGGTTGGAATTATTGAAGGTTTAAGCTGTTTCCTGATAGTGTGAGACCCCACCTTTTCCATACCCTACGGTCTTCTTGCAATTTCTAACTTCTAGTCTCACTGTAGAGTAGGGGATTGTTTAGGTGCTATAGAAAAAAATGGTGAAGACAAAGTAAGTTTAACGTTAATTCCCCTTCAGTATAGTAATAAATTCTTTATTCCATAAGTTAAACACCTCCAGATTTTGCTTTGTTTTGCTTTTGTAGTTTTACCATTCTCATGTGAGCACATGTAAACCCTGTGTAATCCATAGTTTCTATTTCATACATAATAGGAACTTAATAAATATGTGCTGATTACTTATCTCCTGAACAAAATTCAGAACTTTTACCCAGGATCAGTGATTTTCAATTTTATATAAAGATTCCTCAATGGCCTTTTTACCAGTTATTTCCTGCAAGCTGCCCCTCAGAAAAATTTGGCATTGTCTTTAGATCTCTGTTGAAAGTTTTTGTCCTCCTGCTTGGTATACAACACTCTTAAATGTTTCATTGTCCATTGATCTTTAAAGAACAACTCAAAATACTCCCATCCTACAAATCTTTTCCTTACCTCTTTTGCTGAAAGAAATTTCCTATTCTGTTAATTTTTTTAAAAAAATTTTCATGTTTTACCTTTTGCTGTGGCTATTTTTTACACATACCCTACTTCCTTGAAAAGAAATAAATGAAAAGTTGGCCACAAATAAATGAATAATGAATGAATACAAGTGATTTGTTTTAAATTTACTTATCCTCCTCGTCACTTACTCTCAAAATAATCAAATTAGTCAATTTTCATCTTTAAATTGTTGTACCAGAACTCAAAAATATGACTAAAATACTCTATATATTATGTATCTTCTAATTGACTCTGAGATGTGTATATAAACATACATACATGTATTTGCATACACACATTTATACACTCTCAGATATGTACACACAAACACACAGAGAGATAGAAGGACCCTACACTAATAATTCATATTGGTTTTTCAATCAACTAAAGCTGCTTTTTTTTCATATGTTCTGTTGTTAACCCTTATTTTCAATATTCTGTACTTTCTGGAGTATGATAGGAACTAAACACATATTTGCAAATTAAATTTTGTTGCAGAATATATTGACCTCAATGAGGGAGTAGGTATTATTTCCAGCAATGTTATCCCAATTTTAGCCCTTATTCCTATCTGTTAAGATATCTGGGGTGATCCTGGAACTTTCAATTGACATGTAATCCTTCCTCCCAACTTTAAGGTTGATAAGCCTACTATCATATATCCTTCAATAAGACATTAACCAAAATGCTGTACCACTTACAGTATCCTGTTAGAGATATCCCTCTTGTGTGATAGTGTATTCATAATCAGAACTGTTGAAATGCAATCATCCCATCCTCAAAACTGCTTCATTATCCTATTCATACATTTCTTGTTCACAATTTGGTTGCTTTTGTAAAATTCAGCTTAGTTAGGGATTATCCTTCCTAACCCTTTGCCATCTGGGTGGGGACCAGAAAGTGCAATTGATTAGGTCTTCTCTATGGAATGAGTTTGTGCGTAGTGCTTGTGACTTCAAAGCTACAAAACTTAAACATCAAGGGTTCTTCCTGCACATTTTTCTTCTCAGCTGGCTTGATACAAGTCATATATACATAGTCTTTTGTTGAAGCTGGATGAGTCACTAGTTGGAAAGAGCCTGGTTGTCTGAACTATTCCTTCAGAAATTGAGCACACATAAAGTGTAGTTCTGCTGAATTCTCCACAAGCAAGCACTGAGCTTCTAGCATGTCTGAATGACTGCACTTCATTGTCATTTGCTTGTCTCAGTGGCTAGCACTCTTCTGCTAAAGTGCCCATGAGCTTGCATTCCCTTACACTTCTTCATGGTTAACAGAGCACACCAAAGTCAATAGAGGCTAAAATTCCAGACCTTCACATTCCCAATACTGCTTTGGAGCTAGAGTGTAGGCACATGACCCACTTCTAGACAACAGGACCAAAAGCAGAGTTTGATTTTAGCCCCTGGAAAATAATTTTCTTGATAATAGGACACACTCATTCAAAAGAAGTCCCATGATTTTTCACATTGAGTCACGTGTTGCTGTAACAGTCACCCTTTAGCTCACGAGGGAAAAGACCAAGGACAAAGGCCATAAAATGGCAGAAGAGAAGGTTCAAGGAAGCCTTGGATATTAAAGGTATCTTTAAAGGAAAGGTACAACTCTGTGTTTGAAACTTGTGTATGCCTCTCAATCTACTATTACCAGCACAAAATGGATATAATAATATGATTTGTTTTTATCTAACATTTTATATTTCCTTGAAATTCCCACTTCTAGTTCTAATTTTCTGTCAATATTTTTTTAATTCTAAAGTTTTATTGAAAAATCAATGTCAAGTTCATTGGTATAAACTTTCTTAAATACACATTCTTTAAAAACAAAATTCATTTGATTATTTTTAATGACCCTGTCTATAGACCTGGAATTTATTCAGTCAACTTTAGTTTGCTTTCTTTATTAAAACCTTCCCTTATGACCACAGGAGCTAGACATCCATTTGAGTTGGGAAAAACTCAATATTTAGGAAAAATATTAAAAACATAGCTTGGCATTTTCCCAAAGTGTGTTACAAATATTTTATATTTTTACATGTTTATTTATTTTATTTTACTTGAATATAATATCATAAGAAGCTATCAAAAACTTATCAGTTCAGTGAATATCAATTAAATCAACTACTTCAATTTTATTAATTTGAATAATGCTAAATAATTCTCCAAAATATAATGCATTTATTTTATTTGCTAGATATTCCAGAGGATAAAAAGGTTACTAGGACATAGTTCTTAGCAGGAAATTTAAACTCTAGTGGATGACAGAAGGTACATGAGCAACTATAATCAAGAAAAAGTGAAATAATTAGATTGAAAATATGTAATATCTTGGGAAACACAGGAGCAGTAAGATATACTCCAAGAGGGAGGGATAGGGAGGTTGGAAAGAGGCTTCACTCATGGTAAATTTTATTTAGAATTTTATTTATTTGAAAGGCAGAATTACAGAGAGAGAGGAAGAGACACAGAGAAAGTGGTCTTCCATCTGCTGATTCACTCCCCAAATGGCCACAATGTCTGAGACTGGACCAGACCATTTAGATCTCCCACCTGGGTGGCAGGGGCCCATGCACTTGGGCCATCTTTCAGCTGCTTTCCAAGGTAATTAGCAGAAAGTTGGATAGGAAATGGAACAAAGCAGCTCTCACGTGGTGTGCTGGTATTGTAGGAGGCAACTTAACCACTGTGCTACAACACCAGCTGCTGAACTAGATTTTAAAGGTAAATTAGGGGCCCATTGCTGTGGCGTAGCAGGTAAAGCCGCGCCTGCAGTGCCAGAATCCAGTATGGCCGCCAGTTCGAGCCCTGGCTGCACCACTTCTGATCCAGCTCTGTGCTGTGGCCTGGGAAAGTGGTAGAAGATGGCTCAACTCCTTGGGCCCCTGCACCCACGCGGGAGACGCAGAAGAAGCTCCTGGCTCCTGCCTTCGGATCCACTCAGCTCCGGCCATTGTGGCCAGTTGGGGAGTGAACCAGCAGATGGAAGACCTCTCTCTCTCTCTCTCTCTCTCTCTCTCTGCCTCTCTTTCTCTCTCTGTGTAACTCTGACTTTCAAATAAATAAATAAATCTTTAAAAAAAAGGTAAATTAGATTTTAAGGATAAGTAAGATTTTCATAGACGAATGTGGTAGAAATGAAGTGTCATTCTAGGAGAGGAAAAAGTGTAATAACATCCTGAGATAGGACAATAAACAGGAGAAAGATTTGACCTAACTGTTAGACGTTGCTTAAAACAACTGCATTGCAGCTGGTTCAAGTCCCAGTTCCCCTCTTAATTCTACATTATTGCTAACACATCCTGGGAGGCAGTGGTGATAGCACAAGTAGTGGGATTCTTACTACCCATGTGGGAGACCCAAGTTGAGTTTTCAGCTCCTAGCTTTGACGTGGCCTGGCTTAGGGAGGGAACCAACAGATGAGAGCTCCCTCTCTTCCTTTGTCTCTGTCTCCATGCACTCTCCTACCCTGTCTCTGTGTGTGCACCCACTCGTGTGTGTATCTGTTTCTCAAATATGGTAAATAAATATTTAAAAATGAAAAAAAAACTTTTTTAAATAAGGAAAGTAAAGAGCAGTTTGGGGAAAATACAATGTCTTATAGGCCTGTGGAGGGAAATGTAGACCTGAGGTCAGACCATAGGCAGCCATGAATGTCATGCTTAGGAGGTATGATTATTTTTCCTGTAGTTTTTAGAAAGCCATTGAAGTTATGTGCCAGTTAGTTCCTGACTTCCCAGAGACTCTCTCTAGGAGTTGAGCAGAGGAGAAGCAGACGACACTCATGTGCCACTGTTGGGGCAACAGGGTCAATGAAAACAAGAAGCAGAGTTGAAATGGAGAGACATGAAGACGTGTATGAAAGGAAATAATTATCAATTGTATAGAATATCTGATCTTGTAACTGTGTTTACTAGTTTTGTTGAGATATGAATGTATAACACTGAGAGTAGATTTTTATTACTAATTTCTAGTGCCGTGGAACTAAACCATTGTGAGAACAGGAAGATCACTTCCTGTTGATCACTCTGAAAATTCAATTGCTTTTCATTTTGCATACTTGTAAGAAAGCAAATATTATAACTTTATTCTGATACTTTCATTTCTTATTTGTATGTGTAATTTCACATACCAAGAAACAAAGCAAGTTTTATTTAAAAAAATGTAATGGGTATGAAATATAACTACTCATCAAAATATTGTATGACTTCACCAATGACTTATTTTATCAGTTCAAAGAATTTAATATAAACACAGAACATTTTAACTTCATCCAACCATAACTGTAAACTTGGATCTTCGTCAGAATGTAGGCTGTTAATGAGTACAAGGGTTAAAAGAGTATCAAGAAAGTCTTTAATTCCTTGACCAAGCAAATGAATTCCAAGTTTGTAAGATCCAAACTCTTGTTTCAAAATTTAATGTTTCTCTTTTTGATTGTTTTTTAAATTTTTATTTATAATAAGGATATACAAACGAAGGTGGTAGCTACAGTCTATAATATTGCTATTACCATCACACTCCATTAAGAAAAGAAGTGGAATCTAAAATTCTGATCTCAGATTTAATGGTGAAGTGTACATTTACCAATGGGAAAATAATTGACTTGCTAGAACTGTAGAACTAGCAGTTAACATTTCATTAATAGTGTCATCAGGTCTCTTGGGAACCTTTTGTCCATTGTAGTGAAAGGTTTTTAGTTGGAAGCTTTTAAATGGACACTTTTGAGATTCATAGAAATTCTCATATACGTAGTCCATAATGACGTGGAGACAAAAAAATACAAAAACTCAATGAAGCAAAGAGCTGGTACTTTAAAATGATAAGCAAAATTAATAAAACATTGTACCAACCAAGTAAAAGAGACATTTCAAATACATTGAATTTGAGATGAAAATGGAGATATCACCCCTGATGCCACAGAAAAACAAAGGATCCTTATGAATGAATATGTGACAAAAAATTGATGACTTGGAAGTAACAGACAACTTTTAGGACACTTATCCCTTACCCAGAATGAACCATGAGGTGATAAACTACCTAAGCAGACTAATAATGAGCAATGAGATTGAATAATAATAATAAAAAAAAACTCTCATCAAAGAAAAGCCCAGGGCCAGATGGCTTTACTGCTGAATTCTGCCAAATTTTTTTAAAAAAAATTAATACCAATCCTTCCTAAATTATTTCAAAAGATATAAGAGGAGAGAATTCTTCCAAATTCATTCCATGAGGCCAGAATTAACTTGATACTAAAATCAGACAAAACTATCCTGATTGGATAGTACACAATGTGTACATATAATGAAACATCACATAATATCCCATTATATGTATAATTTTTTATCTCTTAAAGTTATAAATAAAATATTTTTAAACCACAAAGAATTTTATCTGTTTGGAACATGATCAATTCTTTTATCCTTTAAGATATATTCCAAACTCACATTTTTCCTGCCTGAAATCTGTTCTTATTCTATTTATTGTTTGAATGGCTTTTATAAACATGCTTAATTACCTGATCTTCAATTTGCCTAAATGTACAATGAGAATGAAAATGCCCATCTCACTGGATAATGAAAGGATTTAGAGAAATAATATAAGTAAACAGGGACACTTGAGAAAAGTACTGGCTGTTAAGACATTTCTCAGTTCTCTTTATCTGTACATTAGATCTCATTCCCATAGGAGTTTCTACTTAGCAACTTATATATACTTGACTTTGGGCTCATTGTTTTAAATGCATACTGAGAATGTATACTAATTCTCTAAGGACTGGAAATATGCTAACACTATAAGGGTAGTCTAAAATTGAAATCTTTCCCTTCTTATTTCTCCTAATTCTAGGAAAAAGTAAACTACTTTCTTAAATTTTATATTTTTCTCTAATGATGTTTTACCTTATCAATTTTTTGCTGGTAGTGTTTACCAATAGCATAAACATGATGTAATGAAGAGATAATTAGAGAATTAATGGAAATAGAAAAAAATGAAAAATCTCATATTTTAAAAATTGGCTTTTTTTAGTTTCTCATTACAGAAATTTGAGTAAATGTAATATTTTCTGCTAGTAACATTTTTATTTGTGTACTTGATAAAATTACATGAATATTCATTGTGCTCTCTAGTGAACATCATGGATTGTTGATCCTTTGCTTATATTTGAAAAAAATCCATGATTCACATTTTTCACAGATTCAAAATTCTTTCTCATGTTACCAGACATTTTTTTTTCAGAAAAAAATTCTAACACAAGAAATTTGTCTGACTCCATTTTATTATTTTACTGGTTTCTCTTTCCAGAAATGAAAACAAAAAGTTAAAAAAAAAAAACAATTAATGCAATTAAATTTTACCAAGTACAAAGTAATTTATCAATCAATTCTAGAACACATTGTATTATATCCTTACAATAAAATAATTAATCATATATATTAACCTACAGGGCAGGAAGACCTTATCCATTTAGCCAGTGACCTAACAAGGACAAAGAATTGACCAGTATAATTTTCAAAAGACCTTTCTAAAATAGGAAATAAACACAATCTCCCAAAGATTACATTGCCACCCTGCCTTAAGCAATTGGTCTGAGTGAGGCAATGAGCATTTAATGGAGTGTCAATTGTAAGATGCAGAATTCATCCTTTTATCCCATGGCTATAGCCAGACAGAAGGACTTTGAATTCTGCATGAGACTCCAGAATGAGAAATTCTCTCTTAAAAAAATCTTTAGAGGTATTTTAAACTGCATTTTGGTGACCTATAAGAATCACTTGATCACTTATATATACAGAGTCATGGCTAATTTCTATTTATTTAAAATAAAGTAATTGTTTTCCATGTATAAATAAATGTTTTCTTTATGAAAACATTTCATTGAGTATGTTCTGATTTATAATGCAATTTGACATTTTCTGTATAAATTATTTTATTTATAGCACCTCTAAAATTATTGGAACATTCCATATAAGAAAATTCCATTTACAACTGCATTTTCTTTCTTTTTTTTATTTTTTATTTATTTATTTACTTCTTATTTTTTGACAGGCAGAGTGGACAGTGAGAGAGAGAGAGAGAGAGAGAGAGAAGTCTTCCTTTTACCGTTGGTTCGTCCTCCAATGACCGCTGCGGCCAGCGTGCTGCGGCCGGTGCACCACGCTGATCTGAAGCCAGGAGCCAGGTGCTTCTTCTGGTCTCCCCTGGGGGTGCAGGGCCCAAGCACTTGGGCCATCCTCCACTGCCTCCCCGGGCCACAGCAGAGAGCTGGCCTGGAAGAGGGGCAACCGGGACAGAATCCGGCGCCTCGACAGGGATTAGAACCTGGTGTGCCAGTGCCGCAGGCAGAGGATTAGCCTAGTGAGCCACAGCGCCAGCCATTTTTTTTTTTATGATGAATAAAATGATAGTTTAGGCTTAGTTACATCAGCAGATTGTAAAATAGCAAACTATAAGAATATGGAATATGTTTCTTAGAAGATAATCACCTTTCTGTAGAAACCATTTTGATTTGGGAATTTACATTTATAAGAACATTAAAATTAGAGACTATTTAGCAGAATTAAATTAAATTAAAATAAAATACATGGTGAGGAGATTGTATCTTCCTCAAAAGTCTGAACAGATGATTGAGAGCTGGAGCATAATTTGCTCTGCATAGAACACAGGTGTAACAATAGAAGAGACTTGGATTCAAGACAAGAACCATGTCAGGAGGGAGGTTGGGAATCATTCAGTTAAGGATGAAACAGTCAGTACTGGCGCTGTGGTGTAGCAGGTTAAGCCAATACCTGCAGTGGTGGCATCCCATATGGATACCAGTCCAAGTCCCAACTGTACCATTTCTGATCCAGCTCCCTGCTGATGGCCTGGGAAAGCAGTAGAATATGGCCCAAGTGCTTAGGCCTCTGCACCCAAGTAGGAGACCTGGAAGAAGCTCCTGGCTCCTGGCTTCAGATCAGCCCAGCCATCTGGGGAGTGAACCTGAGGACAGAAGACCTCTCTCTCTCTCTCTCTCTCTCTCTCTCTCTCTCTTTCAAATAAGAAAATAAATCTTAAAAAAGAAATGAAAGTTATTTCACCTCTTCCACAAATTTCACCAAAGTTACATGTGTTCATAGCCTTCTAAAATGTGTTTGTCATCTGTCAGATTTGTGAAAACATTGATGAAACACCCCCTGCTGCCTTTTAATAGAAAGTGAAATTGAGAAATACATTATTCTTTGTTCTGACTATGGCACCACACAAATAACACTTCTGGAAAACCTGAGAAGGGTGGAGGAGCTCCCTCCTTAGGCTTCCATAGGGTTTCCAAGAGCCCTGGGGCCACTCTGTCCACATTATTCCACTAGTACTATTACTGATTTCTCTATTTGCTGCCCCATTTTCCTGAGTTAAAAACATAAAAACACTTTTCTGAACATGATAATCTTCCAAGCTTCTTTTTATTATTATTGCAGATATTATTATTATTTATTATTATTTACACTCAGAAATGACAGGGGAGGAGATAAGGATTTAGAATCTTTGGAAATTAGGATGCCAAGAGGGAAGTTTTCTCTATTCTCAGAGTCCTGGACTAAGCACTAATTTCATACTAAGAATTACCACCAGTTACTTCCATTGTTGATACTATAGATGTTGCCCAATAAAACCCTTAATTGGTCAACTTAGCCTGCATGTAGGTGGGAAATCACCAACATAGCCATCAAAAGATAACACTGAGACCATCAAGTCTGGATAAAGGAGACAAGACATGAAAACTACATTGCACAGTACCTAACATCCCTATTAGCACCATAATAATAACCATCACCACCAAAAAGATTACTTTCAAATGTTAGCCATGCCACCTACTTGGCTTTTGACAATGAGCCAATTGCTAATCTTTTCTTGGGTCACTTTCTACTCTGTAAACTGGGGAAAGGGTATTGAAAAATGAATTTGATTTTGTTGTGGTTAAGTGCTCAGTAAATTGAAACTAGTTACAGTTGGAGTGGGGCAACAGCTAGGCTAAAGGTCCCACTGATGTGAAGGAATCTGTGGTATAGATGATGGTAGATCCTCAGTTTTTACTTGAAACTTCCAGAAAAGACAAGGGAAAGGAAACGTAGAAAATAGAGAAAAAACAGCATTAATATACAGTATATAAAATACATTCCTTAATCAGCCATCCATATTTATTAGATTTACAAAAGCATCCAGTACCTTAAAAGGGTTTTGAAAGCTGTGCTATGTTTAATAAAGTCTCATATAAAGCACCAAATAAGCTCTTAAAAAGCCTGGAAGTGCAATTCCATTCAATTTCTATCAATAGGAATTGCCCAGGTATAATGTGCTTCATGCAGTGAATATCCAAGAAGTGAACCACTGCATTCTTCCCCATTGGAGGCTTCAAGATGCCCTTCCTGGGGAGCCTTTCCCGGAGTGTGCTGGCACAGATCAGAGAGCAAATATGGAAATCACTAGCATCTTTTGATTTTGAAATGCACCTTATTGTGCATTTTCCTGGTTGACATGTGACTGAAGAACTCAAACAAAGCATCAAGTCTCATTGAGTAAGATTTCTTAAAAAGTTCTATTTATTTCCCCAGCTGTAACACAAATAGCTAAGCTATTACTAGATGTTTTGCTCTCTCTTATGATTTCAGGAGTGGAAATAGGTCAGTTCTTGAAAGCAGACCAGTTTTTTAAATATAGCACATTTTAGATATATTTTAATAAACATTTGGTTCTTATTATTCAGAGAAAATTTGCTCTTACATGTGAGAAATGCCTTACCTCATCTTTTTTAACAGCCATGTTACCAGTGTGTACTTGCTATGACAGGAGTATTTTATAATTAGGGATATATACATATACCCAAACCTAAATTTAGCCTAAATGAATTTTCAAAAAGTTATAAAATACTGTGTTCAGATTCTGTTCTCTCCAATGGATTAATCTGAAAAACAACTGGGACTCAATTTAGAATTTCCTGGCAGCAAGCAAGAGAAATGTCAAACTCACAGTTTTACTTTATTGAAGGCCCTCTTAGGAGTCCAATGGAAAAAACACTGTGTGTCTGGTAGCCAGAGAGCAGTGGGAGGTAATATTTAGTTTATTAATGTGTCTTTGATTTTTTTTCATAGTGTTGATGCCTAGTATTAAAAACCAAGACCTTGATCCAATTTTCCCCTCACCCTTCCTCTAATGGAAAGGAGCTATGAAAAACAGATAAAGTTAACAAGATGTTGCATAAAATCAAAGTGCATTTCAGTAATCCCAAGATATTCAATACATCCCATTTGCTTGTGCATTGGAATGGCTCAGTAAATTATGTTCCACTTGTAAATATTGAATTTTAATATCCAAGTGCCAACAGTACACAAGGTTTTATATACATTAGACAACATTCTTGTCCTCTGGAAGCTTTAGTTTCATAAATACAAAACCAATAATTTGTTTTCTTGATGTTTTTTCTTATTTTGCATTTTATTAACATGGCAAGAACCATGTATTTATTAGTTGTACATTGGATCAAATTTCCTTTACCCTTCACATTGAATTATACTAGATTTTTGAGAAGTCTGCATTAGGTGAAGGATGATTCCAAGAGTGACAATGGTATTTCTAAAAAAGAGATGAATTCTGATTTTTAATGGATAACAAACCATTGATATTACTTTAGACAACTAATGCAAAATAAAATTACAGCCTAGTTTTGCTGTGGCTTCTTTCTTATGAACTCAGAAAGCAACCACCAATGTCAGAGAAATGTGTAAATCTTTTGTTGAAATACTAAAGATAAATTATATTGCTTAGTGATTTACTAGGAATATTTTAGAGGAATGAAATGGAGAAGACTAAATGAACTGGAGACATCAGAGACTTAATTTTTATCCATCAAGAAACACTGTCATGTCTTAAACATGACAATACCAAAGTATAAGCTACTAGTTGTGGGGAGGGGAGTTGGGAGAAAGATATGGTCTAAATGACACAGATGGCAAAAAAATATTCTTTATCAGCATGATATTGGTCATCATATTATTGAATTTTGCTTTATTTTGTATCATTTATAGACACAAAAGTTTTTATTTTAACCTCCTCAAGTGGTTAGAAAAATTTTAAAGGTATATCATTTTATACTATTTTTTTTTTTTTTTTTTTGACAGGCAGAGTGGACAGTGAGAGAGAGAGACAGAGAGAAAGGTCTTCCTTTGCCGTTGGTTCACCCTCCAATGGCTGCCGTGGCCGGCGTGCTGCGGCCGGCGCACCACGCCGATCCGATGGCAGGAGCCAGGAGCCAGGTGTTTTTCCTGGTCTCCCCTGAGGGTGCAGGGCCCAAGCACCTGGGCCATCCTCCACTGCACTCCCTGGCCACAGCAGAGAGCTGGCCTGGAAGAGGGGCAACCGGGACAGAATCCGGCGCCCCGACCGGGACTAGAACCCGGTGTGCCGGCGCTGCTAGGCGGAGGATTAGCCTAGTGAGCCGCGGCGCCGGCCCTTATACTATTCTTTTTAGAACTACTTTATGTCCAACCCTTATACAACTCTATTTCCAGTTTTTATTGCCCCATATTTTGAAGTGGTTTTGTTCCCTGCCTTACATAATTCCAGCCTTTTTAATAATAAAGTATGGATCTGTATTCAGTGCACAAAACAGGTAGAGGATGGTCATACCCATTTTGCCAACTTCTTTAGGTTTTTTTCAACACCTGAAATGATTGCGATGACCTCAACAATACTTAACAGAGATGATCATTCCTTCCCACACCACCTAGGAAGGAGAAATGGCAGTTAAGGCTCTGTTGAAGGAAGATGCCACCTTTTCTATTATGTTTGATCACAATCATGCAATAAGGGTAACCAAATGTTGAGCTGAAACCACAGGAGACACGACTCTTGGAAATCTAAATTATGAAGAAATAAAAGTAATGATTAAATACAGAAGCTAGTCTTCAGTGGATATTTAAACTGAAATGTGGAATTACTAAAAGAGAAAGACAGCCATATGTAGACAAAGAGACAAAGACTGATGATGGTTTTGTAGACCCTGTGAAAAAAGTACAGAACTAGTAGTTGCTTCCTTTTTTCAGATTTGAATACGTACATCCTTTTATTAACTCATTTCTACTAAAGTAATTTGAGTCATTTCCCCCTGCAATAAGAAAATCATTTTATCTTTAATAAATAAAGTGACTGTGGACAATCAATGAATGACTCTCTTAAAATGATAAATTGGAAAGCCATGGAACCTCTGAACTATGGGTGTCATATTGTATAATCTTAACATGTAACAGATGGAGGTTTTAAAATATTATGAATATATTAAAATGGCATGACACAGATTATATACAAAGGTACATCAGTGTTCTACACTTAGTGCAGCAATTCAACAAATTTTACTAGTATCCTTTAGGCTAGGCATCACCATGCCCACTTTATAGATAAAGAAATATAATTTTTCTTGACATTAAATGGCTGGTAATATGTAGAAAAATGGAAATTATTTTCCAAACACACTAGAACGCATTGTAAATAAGTTAACGAGAGGCATATTGACTATAGAATCTACCCTCTGTCACTATAATATGTCATCTTCCCAAAACCTACCAAGCATATTCTAAGTAGTTTTAGGAAAACAATAATCATCATACATTTCAAGAAGATGTTTGTATTCATTATATCTCTGGGAGGGATTTTCTCAAAATTACCAAAATAATTTGGTTTGGAGGACAATGAGTATACTGATGACAACAATGATGGTGATGTTGGTTGTGGTTGATGGTAGTACATACCAGTGACGTAGAAGGCCTAAATCCCTGTTAGACATCTCAAGATGAGTGTCTGTTATACACTCTGTGTGGAATTTGCAAAGCAGAAATCTTACCACCCAAACATGCATTCTGTCAATAATTCAAAAATCAAGAGACTTGCAGCCGGCGCCGCAGCTCACTAGGCTAATCCTCTGCCTTGCGGCACCGGCACACCGGGTTCTAGTCCCGGTCAGGGCGCCGGATTCTGTCCCAGTTGCCCCTCTTCCAGGCCAGCTCTCTGCTGTGGCCAGGGAGTGCAGTGGAGGATGGCCCAAGTGCTTGGGCCCTGCACCCCATGGGAGACCAGGATAAGTACCTGGCTCCTGGCATTGGATCAGCACGGTGCACTGGCCGCAGCGCGCCAGCCGTGGCGGCCATTGGAGGGTGAACCAACGGCAAAGGAAGACCTTTCTCTCGGTCTCTCTCTCTCACTATCCACTCTACCTGTCAAAAAAAAAAAAAAAAAAAAAAGAGACTTGTAATCATTCTTGTGTTTTCTGCTTAATTGTTCCTTGACATCCAAGAAGTCACTAGTCACATAGCCACCCATGTACATACCTACAATCATTGCCTCTGTATGGCCATCAGCATCTCTCTTTTGAATGCCTGAGTGAATCTTCTAACTAGACTCCTGGTACCCTGCCTCTCTTTCCCATGATCCTTATTAATCCTATTCATTTCTGGGTGGAGTGAGCTATCTAAAATTAAATCTGATAATTTCCCATTCTTGGTTAAAATAAAATTATAATTAAAATTTACATGGACTACCAGACTTCACCTGGCTCTCCTAGTCCATCCTACCTGGCTGTAGCCTTTGCAAACAATGCCCTCTCAGAACCTTATGAATTTGAAGTTTTGGTTACTATCACTACTACTCTCCCATTACCAGTAGTAACTATTACTGCTATTACTTTTGGTGTTGACATTTCTGTTGTTTCCACTGTACACATCAGTGTCAGAAAAGCCAGATTAACATGACTTATTTTTCCATAGAGAAGATTCAGCACTTCAGTGTTCCTAGGATGAACTATGGATAAAAGGATCCATACTCCATTTTTATTAAAGCTCTGCTATCACAAGTAGTTGGAATCCTGTCATCCAAGTGGAGACCTAGATTGAGTTCTCAACCCCCAGCTTCGGCCTGGCCCAGCCCTGAGTATTACAGGCATTTGTGAGAGTGTGTAGGAGCTCTGTTTCTCTCTCTGTCTCTCACCCCCACAGTGTGTGTGTGTGTGTGTGTGTGTGTGGTAGGAAGTGAGAGGGGGTTTGTGTGTGTGTGAATCTTTCTTTCTCTATCTCTCTATATGTCAAATAAATAAATTTTTCAAATGTTCTGCCATCTATCTTGTGGTATAAAATTGCTCCTTACTCTCTAGCTGTCATGTCCATATTCCAGTGAGTAGAAAGAAACATAATTTTCCACTAGCCAGAACGTATTCTTTTATTTAGTTTTTAAACCATAACATAATTAGGTAACTGTGGTTTTTAAAAAGATTTATTTATTTATTTGAAAGGCAGAGTTACAGAGAGGTAGAGGCAGAGAGAAAGAATGAGAGAGAGTCTTCCATCTGTTGGTTCACTCCCTAAATGCCTGCAATGGCTGGAGCTGGGCCCATCTGAAGACAGGAGCCAGGAGCTTCTTCCAGGTCTCCTACATGGGTACAGGGACCTGAGGACTTGAGCCATCTTCTACTGCCTTCCCAGGCCATAACAGAGCGCTGGATCAGAAGTGGAGCAGCCAGGACTCGATCCAGCACCCAAATGGGATGCTGGCATTGCAGGCAGTGGCTTTACCCACTACACCACGGCACCAAGCTCCTGAACTTACTCTTATTACCACTTCTGAACCCAAGGTAGACTGGGAAGTGTGATTATAATTTCACAAGATTATGTACTCTACTGGAAATTGTAGGTTCTTTTACTGTAATAGAAGAAAAGGACATACACAATGGGGGTTCAAGAAGTTCGTAGAAAGTGGAAGAGATAAGATCATCTGGATACAAAAAAATTTTGAAGTCCATGCATATGAGTACTGATAGCTAGAAATATTTTCTACAGCTACCACATGCTGAGTACTTGGAATACACTTGTCACGGTAGTGCATATTTCACCTCTTCTATCTCACTTCTCCCTGTAACAGCCTTCAAAGATAGATACTATCTGCCAATGTTTCAGATAAGGCAAATAAATCTCGAAAGGTCATATAACTCTCCAGTGTCATACTGGTCAGTGTTGCATTATGAAATCCAATGTTTTCTCCATTACACTAGGTTACTTATTTATTAAATGCAAGCCTTGTCTCAGGCATTAAAGATACTGAAATAAAGCATGTGTTCAAGAAAAACAAATATAGAGAAGAGACATGAAGAAAGGAATCTTCATTCATGGAGCAGAATAGTTAGATAGAAGTCACAAAGGGCTTCATGGAATACATGAACTGCACTTGATGTTCTTCTTGCCTGAAAGCTTTCTCCAGTTTATATAAATATTAACATATTTGCGCAGCCATTTCTGCTCAGCTCTGTGTCAACTTTCAGCTCTAAGATCAGTAACTCTAGTACCTACATGAGTTCTTCTAAGTCCTTGTGCACCCCGATTTCACTATTTACCAATCAAATAATAACTGTTTGTGTGTAGGTAGTATCTCCCAGTACATTTAGGTCAGAGAATTTTTATATCATTAGCACCTGAAAGAGTGTTTCATACACACAGATCAAT
The DNA here is from genome assembly GCF_051225735.1 of Oryctolagus cuniculus. Lineage (NCBI taxonomy): Eukaryota > Metazoa > Chordata > Mammalia > Lagomorpha > Leporidae > Oryctolagus > Oryctolagus cuniculus. The sequence goes on along the minus strand of NC_142875.1, from coordinate 114,870,245 downwards.
TTTTATCCAATGTGACAGACCTTCAGATTTATAAAATATTATTTGTATGCATATGTATCTGAACATATAAATATGTGAAGCACAACAATTCATTCCAATAAAATGAAAATAAATATGTACTATTAGCACATATATATTTTAAGTTGGTTTATGTGAAAGAATGAGAGAGAGAGAGAGATCTTCCATCTGCTGATAGACTCCCCAAAGGCCTGCGACCACCATGGTTGGGCCTGGCCCAAGTCAAGAGCCAGGCAATCCATCTGGGTCTCCCTCATGGCTGGCAGAGACCCATGTACTTGAGCTATCATCCACTGACTCTCAGGATGCACAATAGCAGGAAGCTACATTGAAAATAGAGGTGGGACTCAGACCTGGCATCCTAATATGGGATTCAGGCATCCTACACAGCAACATTACCACACCTGTCACTAGTTCATCTACTTTAAACTTCACTTTATCTAACTTTGCTTTTAAAATTGAAGAATGTTATTTCTTCTGCAGATACAAACTTGGGCCTGGAATAAACTCCAGTTTTGGCACACCTAAATCATATTTACTCTTTTTGAAGATAGCATTCAAAGTTTCCTAGAGTTACTACCTGTGTCTAAAGATAAACAATGTCAGCTAATGATTTTTAAAATTGTATATTTGAGGCCAGCGCTGCGACTCACTAGGCTAATCCTCCGCCTTGCGGCGCCAGCACACCGGGTTCTAGTCCCGGTCAGGGTGCCGGATTCTGTCCCAGTTGCCCCTCTTCCAGGCCAGCTCTCTGCTGTGGCCAGGGAGAGCAGTGGAGGATGGCCCAAGTACTTGGGCCCTGCACCCCATGGGAGACCAGGATAAGCACCTGGCTCCTGCCATCGGATCAGCGCGGTGCGCTGGTCGCAGCGCGCCAGCCGCGGTGGCCATTGGAGGGTGAACCACCGGCAAAGGAAGACCTTTCTCTCTGTCTCTCTCACTCACTGTCCACTCTGCCTGTAAAAAAAAAAAAAAAGAAAAAAAAAAAAAAGAAAAAATTGTATATTTGAAAGTCTAAAATATAGAATAAAAAAGTAACTGTTACAGAGCATATAAAAATAATAAACCCAAATTATTATTCACTATCATTACTCTGTATGTGTATTGTTTTATTTTTAAATTATTGCTGGTACTTTGCATATAAATATTTGTTAGATAGCAATATTCACACTTGGTCTTTTAGAAGTTAATGTTGGTGTCCTCTAAATTCTGGGCAATGGTGAGAAAATTTGTGGCATTATAGCTTATTTTACTCAGTGTTTCAATATGTTGTGAACTTTTTAGGATATAATCCAATTGAAAAAGGATCTGTTCTTGCATAGACTTAATTTCTTAATAAGCTGTGTCTTGTATCTTCTGAAACTGTTATATATTTTGATGTTAGAGAGTAAAATTTTGTCCACTTTAGACCTGGACTCTTGAGGGAATTCGGGAAAGTTTTATTTTTTATCTTTTCTTTCCCTCTCCTTTCTTTTTTATTATCTCCATTCTCTCTCTCTCTCTCTCTCTCTCTCGGAGTCACCATTAAATTTTATTATTTGGACAAAAAATTGAAGGCTTCATCTAGCCCCCAAAGGAGCTCCATTTAGAATCAATTTTAAGATCAGTACGTGTCTCACCCCTTCTGTGTAGCTCAATTACTGCTGAAGAAGCTTGCATGGAATGGTGTGTTTACACCTGGAGAGTGAACCAATGGATGGAAGGTCTTTCTCTGTATGTGTGTGTCTCTCTCTCAGTAACTCTTTCTAAATAAATAAATAAATAAATCTTTTTTTGAAAAAAAAAAAAAGACGTTTATTTTGATGTCAAAAAATGAAATCAAACTTTTTTCATAATAGGCATTTTTCTTTTTTTTAACTTTTATTTAATGAATATAATTTTCCAAAGTACAGCTTATGGATTACAATGGCTTCCCCCCTCCATAACTTCCCTCCCACCCGCAACCCTCCCCTTTCCCTCTCCCTCCCCCCTTCCATTCACATCAAGATTCATTTTCAATTCTCTTTATATATAGAAGATCAGTTTAGCATATATTAACTAAAGATTTCAACAGTTTGCACCCACATAGAAACACAAACTGAAAAATACTGTTTGAGTACTAGTTATAGCATTAAATCTCAATGTACAGCACACTAAGGACAGAGATCCTACATGAGGAGTAAGTGCACAGTGACTCCTGTTGTTGACTTAACAAATTGACACTCTTGTTTATGGCATCAGTAATCACCCTAGGCTCTTGTCATGAGTCGCCAAGGCTATGGAAGCCTTTTCCATGCTCATGGATTAGAAGAATCAATATCATCAAAATGTCCATTCTCACAAAAGCAATTTATACATTCAATGCGAAACCAATCAAGATACCGAAGACATTCTTCTCAGATCTGGAAAAAATGATGCTGAAATTCATATGGAGACACAGGAGACCTCGAATAGCTAAAGCAATCTTGTACAACAAAAACAAAGCCGGAGGCATCACAATACCAGATTTCAGGACATACTACAGGGCAGTTGTTATCAAAACAGCATGGTACTGGTACAGAAACAGATGGATAGACCAATGGAACAGAATTGAAACACCAGAAATCAATCCAAACATCTACAGCCAACTTATATTTGATCAAGGATCTAAAACCAATCCCTGGAGCAAGGACAGTCTATTCAATAAATGGTGCTGGGAAAACTGGATTTCCATGTGCAGAAGCATGAAGCAAGACCCCTACCTTTCACCTTACACAAAAATCCACTCTACATGGATTAAAGACTTAAATCTATGACCCGACACCATCAAATTACTAGAGAGCAATGGAAAAACCCTGCAAGATATAGGTACGGGCAAAGACTTCTTGGAAAATACCCCAGAAGCACAGGCAGTCAAAACCAAAATTAACATTTGGGATTGCATCAAATTGAGAAGTTTCTGTACTTCAAAACAAAGTCAGGAAAGTGAAGAGGCAACCGACAGAATGGGAAAAAATATTTGCAAACTATGCAACAGATAAAGGGTTGATAACCAGAATCTACAAAGAAATAAAGAAACTCCACAACATCAAAACAAACAAACCACTTAAGAGATGGGCCACGGACCTCAATAAACATTTTTCAAAAGAGGAAATCCAAATGGCCAACAGGCACATGAAAAAATGTTCAAGATCACTAGCAATTAGGGAAATGCAAATCAAAACCACAATGAGGTTTCACCTCACCCCGGTTAGAATGGCTCACATTCAGAAATCTACCAACAATAGATGCTGGCAAGGATGTGGGGAAAAAGGGACACTAACCCACTGTTGGTGGGAATGCAAACTGGTTAAGCCACTATGGAACTCAGTCTGGAGATTCCTCAGAAACCTGAATATAACCTTACCATTTAACCCAGCCATCTCACTCCTTGGAATTTACCCAAAGGAAATGAAATTGGCAAACACAAAAGCTGTCAGCACATTAATGCTTATTGCAGCTCAATTCACAATAGCTAAGACCTGGAATCAACCCAAATGCCCATCAACAGCATACTGGATAAAGAAATTATGGGACATGTACTCTATAGAAAACTATACAGCAGTCAAAAACAATGAAACCTGGTCATTTGCAACAAGATGGAGGAATTTGGAAAACATCATGCTGAGTGAATTAAGCCAGTTCCAAAGGGACAAATATCATATGTCCTCCCTGATTAGCAACAACTAACTGAGCACCAAAGGGGAAACTTGTTGAAGTGAAATGGACACAATGAGAAACAGTGACCTGATCAGTTCTTGTCCTGACTGTTGATGTACAATGTAATACTTTATCCATTTTAGTATTTTTTTTTGTTCTAGTACTATTGGTTGAACTCTGTAATTAACACATAATAGGCATTTTTCATGAACTTTTTGAAGTCTCCTTTTATAGATGGATATGGAAATTCTTTTTGCACCAAAATAAACTTCTTTTAATTGCATTTTCCCATGAACTTTTCAAAATTCCTTCATATTGCTTATGTGAGGAAAAGATCAAACGTTGAACCTCATATATTAAGACTGAAAATGCCCAGAATTAAAATACAAGCCTGTCACTTAACCAATGCAAGTCTATTTCCATGAACATGTCCAATCACAGCAATGATGTGTAGTCTGCCCACATTGGTGCCAGGCTATTGTACCTGGAAATGACTAACACAATCAGAAAAAAAACACACAGAGACAGAGAAGTGTACAAGGTAGAAAGTGAGATAAACATGCAAATGAGTAATACCTAATCACTAAGGTAGGCACATGCTTGTTTTGTTACCCATTGCACTTATCTATATACTTTTCAAATGAAAGAAACAAAGAAAGTAATAGGAAGAGGTAGAACCATGAGGTGGGAATAAGACTAAAATGTACATGAACTTCTGGTCTGACTGTACTAAAAGATAAGCAAAGCAGCCTTGGAATAGGCCTGACGTTTCCACTGATACCCATATTTCATTTAACCTCTTACTATTAATCTGAGGATGCATTATTTTCATTTCATCTGCATGCTTATCTGTAAACTTTTATCCTAGAAGTTTGCAAGTGAAGATTCACTGGGAGCCTTTGTTTATAGGTTGTTACAACTCAACTTGGGTTGTGTGTGTGTGTGCGTGTGTGTGTGTGTGTTTCTGAAGATCTATCTTCCCTATACACAAATGTTTTGGTATAGTAAAATTTTATAGTAACATTCAATCTTTCCACAGAGCACAAAAACCTATTGGAGGCTTACCTCTATACTGGTCGTTTTTTCAAGAGTTTAGACAAATATTCCCTTTTTTTTTTTAAATAAGTGATCCTGGAATTTCAGATAATTGTTTAATATTTGTTTGTTTTTATAGTTTTAAAATTTTAAATTCTAATATCTGTAATCTCCATGATAATCTTTCCTGGTTTTATAGATACAGGATTTTAAACTTATTAAATCAGAAGTGAGCATTTAATCTTGCAGTTAAGACACCCATGTCCCACATCAGACTGCCTAGCTTTAAGTCTCTGCTCTAGTTCCTGATCCCAGCTTCCTGACATTGCTGTCTCTGGGAGGCAGTGGTGATGCCCCAAGCAGCTGGGTTCCTGCCTCCCACATGGGAGGCCTGGATTGTATTCCCATTTCCCATCTTTAATCCCAAGCCAGTACCAGATATTTCAGGTACACCAGGAGTGAACCAGTGTATGGGAGCTCTCTCAATATATGTGTCTTTTGTTGTTGTTCTCCCACTCTGTCACTCTTTGTCTCTGCCTGTTAAATATGTTTTTGAACTTTTGACTAATTAAATCACTCAAGCCTCAGGTGTTATGTGAATTAAAGAAAATAGCATGTATAGGGGCACTTCAGAAAATTTGTAAAATAATGAAATTAAAGACAAGTTTATTTTGGTACTAAAAAATTGGAATCCAATTTTTCTAAAACACATTTTGGTGAATACTTTGAAGAGCCTTATATGGGTAGACTTACTATGGAAATATTTAACGAATGACTGTCTTACTCAAGAGAAATCTTTGTCAGAAATCTTTAACCTTGTATAAGCTTAAGCAGAGAAAAGGGAACCCTGGCACTGAGAAGGTTCCACTGCAGATTGACAGTTCTGTTTCATCTGGCAGACAAGCTACAGAGGTCTAGCGATCCCTGATGTCCCAAAGAAGTGGTTCAAGAAAATATAACAAAACACAAATTGAAAGGCTATATTCCTACTGATGACCCAGAGGGAGCTCCTAGCTCCTGGATTTGGCCTGGTTGAGCCCGGGCTGTTGCAGGCATTTGGGGTCTCTCTCTTTCTCTCTGTCTCTCTCTTTCTCTCTCTCTCTCTCTCTCTCTGTGTGTGTGTGTGTGTGTGTGTGTGTCACACTCTGCCTGTCAATATGACTCTCAAATATTTAAATAAATAAATAAATCTTTTTAAAAAGTCTATAATGTTATGATCTTATATTTTGGAGAAGAAAGATTTTTTTGAAGATCAATAAGTGAATCACTGGTGATATGTGCTAAGGAAAAAAATTAAACAGAAGAGGAACACAGGGACTAAATCCTGAGGAGAATGAGAAAGACATTTGGTAAGGAAAATTCTGACAAGGTGAAAAATTACTGAGAAAGTAGGCCAGTGCTGTGGTGCACTTGGCTAATCCTCCGCCTGCGGCGCCAGCACTCCAGGTTCTAGTCCCGACTGGGGTGCCAGGTACTAGTCCAGGTTGCTCCTCTTCCAGTCCAGCTCTCTGCTGTGGCCCAGGAGGGCAGTCGAGGATGGCCCAAGTGCTTGGGTCCCTGCACCCGCATGGGAGATTGGGAGGAAGCACCAGCTCCTGGCAGCCATTAGGGAAGTGAACCAGCAGAAGGAAGACCTTTCTCTCCATCTCTCTCTCTCTTACTGTCTATAACTCTACCTTGTCAAATAAAAAAAATTACTGAGAAGGTAGCCATTCTTTAGAGACTCAAGCAAGGAGCAGAAAAGACTCATCCAGGTTCCTGGAGGAAGTACCCAGGAAATTGATTGTGTAGATACATGAATCAAATGAATTTCACCCAAAGAAATTTCATGTTCACTATTTTTCTCAAGAGAGCTAAAATTAGGAATGTGAAGTAACTTATGCACTCTCTAGACTATGAAGTAGGAACATTGTCTTATTCATTTTTTTCTATCCTCAGAATCTGGCTTAGTGCCTGGCATCATAAATGTTCACTGAAAGCAGCAAGAAGAGTATAAAAAAGAAAAAAAAAAGTAATACATACAGACACAAACAGAGTAATTCTGCCTTCAAACCAATTATCCATTTCCATTTTTTAATTTTTGTAAAAATAATTGTTTTATGTAATCAATATGGTAATCTGTTTAATAGTTTAGCTTTCCTTTTCATAAATCAAATATCTTGAAAGATAAGAAAGTACCATCATCCAAAATCATTTGTTTCATTATTTTAATTATTTCTGCCTGCCAGGCAAAGCATAGTCACAATCAATTTGTGTTGCCATCAAGTTTTTTAGTACAGATTTTATTCCACACTCTGTAACTTAATCCCTTGAGAATTCATTGGCAGCTAAGAGTATTCCAGACATTCAGAAAATACATACTATGCGTGGATTTCAAAATTTCTTTCTCACTAAAATGATTTTTTTTAGTTCTGTTTTTCCAGGAACATTTTGAAGTACCCTCATGGGTACACCCAAGTCACCTCCTCAAATCTGTTTCCTTCATAGATATTATCAAAATCTAAATTATTTTTCATCTTCATTTGTTTACCTGTGTATTGGACTTCCTGTCATCCTGACTGCAATGGAAGTTTTAGGAAAGAATGCATCTTGTCTATCAGATTTAACCCTCTTTTTAAGGACCTTGCATGTGGTTAATAAACAATGAGTACATCTGAAAGCAAAAAAGGGAGAGAATGGAGAGGGAGGGAAGGAGAAGAGCTACAAAAAAAAGGCAACAACATATCCATTCTAGGAGACTTATTTTCTTAGTAGACTATGTTAAAATTTATTGGAAGACTTTCAATGAAAATAGAGTGATCTTCCCAGTTCTCAGTAATCATGGACCAAGACCATCAGGGGATATTTGGAAACACTAATAGTACTAAACACTGTGTATACTATGTGTTGCTCTTACCACAGATCTGGGCAACCTCAACATTTGATTTTTTCTTTCCTATTAAGGCAAAAACTTTCACCTTTTCATCTGAAAGAACCACTTTGCTTACCCTTGGTATATCTGAATTGCCTGCTTCACTAATCATGTGTTTTGGGTCATTATTAAATGTAAAAAGAGTTATTGAACACAAGCACTTCAGCAATAGATTTAAATAAGTAAGACAGCTAACAGACTAACAAAACTGACTAAGACCTGGGGAGTGTATACAGCAAGATACACTGAACAAAGGAATGATTCATCTCCAGGCCAGGATGGAGTAGGAAAACATGAGATTTTATCGGACTCTTCAGAGCAGTATCCAAAATAAAACATATGAATTTTTTGTTTTTAGAATTTTTGTTTTCAGAGCATGATTTATGTAGATTGTTTAGTTAGTATTACCCAACATAGGAAAATTGAATGTCACTGTCATTTGTGAAACTTCTAAACTGCTTTTGGATTTTTGAGTAAAGATATTGGCAATGTGGAATATTAATTACTAAGTAGTTCTACTTTAACAAATTTGTTTTATTTACACATAGAATTAGTACTTAATTATATTTTCACATTAATCTTTTTTCTTTAACTTAACACTATTTTAAAAACTGCTTGAAATCAGCCATTACTTGTAAAGGATTTTTTTAATAAGATTCCCTATCTCTTTTTAAAACTTTTATTTAATAAATATAAATTTCAAAAATACAACTTTTGGATTATAGCAGTTTTTCTCCCCATAACCACCCTCCCACCCACAAACCTTAACATCTCCTACTCTCTCTCCCATCCCATTCTTCATTAAGATTCATTTTTAATTATCTTTATATACAGAAGATCAACTTAGTATATACTAAGTAAAGATTTCAACAGACTGCACCCATACAGACACACAACGTATAAAGGAATGTTTGAATACTAGTCTTACTGTTAATTCGCATAATACAATACATTAAAGACAGAGGTCCTACATGGGGTGCAAGTGCACAGTGACTCCTGTTGTCGATTTAACAATTGACACTCTTATTTATGACGCCAGTAATCACCCGAGGCTCTTGTCATGAGCTTCCAAGGCTATGGAAGCCTCTTGAGTTCACAAACTCCGACCTTATTTTAGACAAGGTCATAGTCAAAGTGGAAGTTCTCTCCTCCCTTCAGAGAAAGGTACCTCCTTCTTTGATGGCCCATTCTTTCCACTGGGATCTCACTCACAAAGATCTCTCATTTAGGTCATATCTTTTGCCACAGTGTCTTGGCTTTCCATGCCTGAAATACTCTCATGGACTTTTTAGCCAGATCCAAATGCCTTAAGGGCTGATTCTGAGGCCAGAGTGCTGTTTAGGGCATTTGCCGTTCTATGAGTCTGCTGTGTATCCCACTTTTGTAAGGGGTATTTATCCTTTATTAATTGAAGAAACATCAATCTACATTTTTGATGAAGTGTCTACTATGTGTAAAAAGTCATATAAGGAAGGTGATATCAGTATTATAACTACAGCACATTCTCTTGGAGGAAATTCATAGTTATCACCATAGTATGAAATAATCATAAATAGAAAATCAGTAGACATTTAAGTGACAGAATTTGTGGTGTCCAGGGGGAAATTATTATCAGAATTAGAGGTTTAGAAAGTTGAAGAGTGTGAGGGAAAATATTAAATACTGAGAAACTGCAAAATCAGAAGCATAGATTACAGAAAGTTTCAAATGTAGTCCTTCTGTAAAAGATTTACTTTATTTATGTATTTGAAAGGTGGGAGTGGGGGTGGGTGATAGAAAGGAAGAGAGATATAATCTTCCATGTCTGGTTCACTCCCCAAATAGTCACAATGTCCAGGGTGGGCCAGGCCAAAGCCAGGAACCAGGAATTCCTTCTGGGTCTTTTACAGAAGTGACCAGGATAAAAGCACTTGGGACTTCTGCATTAGCAAGGAGCTAGCAGTTGGCATTCAACCAGTGCTCATGAGGGATGTGGGCATTGCAAGCAATCACTTAACTTGTTGTGCTACCATGCTGTTCCCTGGATGTATTCTTTAACAGAGTGTAGAGTCATGAGTAAGGTGTATATTTGCAGCCAAAATAGAAACTAGGTTACTGCTAAAATAGGGGAATCTGTAATCATCAAGTTAAGTGTTTTAACTGTGTGCTAAGGCATAAAATCCAAAAAATACATAAAAATAAAAGTTTGGGATTACAAATTATACTACATGAGGGCACTAAAGAAGAATGGAAGTTTAGGTGTTAATCTATAATGACTTTCATTTCTCAACAGTTCAAGAGAAAATTCAACAAATACAAATAAAATTGAAAGTGATTTATGCTGTACTTTGCCATCTATGAGCTCATAACTGAAACTAAGGACCATTCATTCTATATAAGTCTTACACTTATGTGTATGTGTGTTTGTCTACATAGACGTGTGATCATTCTTCACCATAATATAGATATTAATCACCAACATATTATGCTAACTATGCCATATTTCTGATTCCCAAAAATATGAGTTATTAGTTAACACACTTATTATATGTGTGTATATATTACATAGATATGAGTTTTAAAACTGATAGTTGAAGAAGGTAAAATGAAAAAGAAAAATTAAATACAAATTTGTATTTAATGAGTACCTAGACTGCATTCTTCATTGTGGTGGATGCTTCACAGATGTGATTTTCCTGTAATACTTCAGGAATCAGAAACCCAAGGTCATGAGGTAAGGTGGTTTGGAACTGCTGCCCTGGTCCAGACTCCAGACATTAATTTCCCTTCCCACAGAGAGCCACAGGGCTTATATGTGAATGCTAGAGATATCAAGAATGTCAAAGCTTTCAGCACTGAATGAAATGAGTAAACTATATCATGGAGGTTGATTATGCTTTGTAATATTGATGGCAGCTTAAATCAGACCAGTTAATTACAGTTTTTGAAAGTCAGCTGCATGGTCTTTCAGTCCAGTCCTTTGCCCTGGCATTTGGGAGAACATTAAAATTGGCCAGCAGTTAAAATGAGACTCGTCCAAATGACAGATGTTAGCCCTGCAGGGGCCAAAGGTGTCAGTCACTGCCTGAGTGAAAATACAGAGGGGGACATCTCTGGGTTTTGCATTCTGGCCGTGGCAAATTTCTTTAGAAAACAACAAAAGCTGCATGTAAGTGGAGAATGTTACCAACACAGATGAGTGTCCTAATGACAATAGAGGCTCTTGAGGTGAGAAAGAAAATATTATTAATGAGAGATCAAATACAGCAAAATTTTCCCCCAAGTGATAACACGTCTGAAAGGTTTCTCCTTCAGGACAATTTTATCTATTCTAGAATTTCTGCTACTTAAATACTTCCCATTCTCCAACCAATATCTTAATCCCAATCCCAAGTGCCTTTTGTCTTAAGACTGCCATTGGAATGCAGTTGTCTAAAAAGCTACTCTGGCCGGCACTGCGGCTCACTAGGCTAATCCTCTGCCTGTGGCGCCGGCACTCCAGGTTCTAGTCCCAGTTGGGGCACCAGTTTTGTTCCAGTTGCTCCTCTTCCAGTCCAGCTCTCTGCGGTGGCCCAGGAAGGCAGTGGAGGATGGCCCAAGTGCTTGGGCCCTGCACCTGCATAGGGAGACCAGGAGAAAGCACCTGGCTCCTGGCTTCGGATCGGCCATAGCAGCCATTTGGAAGGTGAACCAACGGAAGGAAGACCTTTCTCTCTGTCTCTCTCTCTCTCTCACTGTCTAACTCTGCCTGTCAAAAAAAAATAATAAAATAAAAAAAAAAGCTACTCTGACTTACATATGCAGCATTGGGCTTGGTGTCGTCCCAGTGGGGTCAAAGAAAAGAAAGAGACCATCTTTTCTGTGTCCCTAGACTGGTAACTTGAAGGATTCTCATCCACCATCCAAGGTGAGAACCTGGAATTCACTTTAAACTTCTTCCTATTTTTCATTGGCAACTTTCACTCTCTGCATATTTATTGTCAGTCTTATCTCATCAAAATAATAACTACCCCCTCCACTTAATGTGTCATTTCAGATATTCTTACTCCCAGAAAATCTTTTTGTAAGATTTCCACTCTCTGGAATGATTTCTTTTTCTGAATCTTTTATTCCCTTTAGTTTTCTTTTCTTTATTACTCAACTCAGAAGCCTTCGCCGCATTATTTTATTAGTACCCCCTTCCCCTTGCCTACAGTCATCCCTTCCATTTTTCTTGTAAACTCACAAAACCAATCAATCTGATTGATCATTCACTTTGGGTAATGCAAGGGGGATTTAATTAAATGGTCTAAGGCTGAGTTAAATCCATCAATCTATGGCCTCCCAATGTACTGACTTGCCAATACTTTTTTTTCTCTCTCACTCTCTCTCTCTCTCTCTCATTCTCTCTCTCTCCCACTCTCTCTCTCTCTCTCGATCCTTTATGAATTTCAAGGTTTCTACCCCATGTCTTAACTTTCCAACAGAAACGGCCTTGCTTTGACCAAACAAGAGGTAAAAAAGACAAGCACACACACAACATAAACACACTTATGTATATTATTCATGAGATATGCTCTCTCAAGTTCCCCCTTTTCCTAGAAATTTATCTATATGTATAACCAAACTTATTCCTTTTCTCTCTCCTTAAATATGATAGTGCTCCTCCTCTTACTCATCCAGTCACATTGCTTTAATTACCATGTGTAGACTGATCACTCCCATAACTGAACCTCTAAAGGTACCATCTCAAACCCTACCAACTTCCCACTCCAGTATATCCTCTGTCCTACTCAATCCTTACCTCAACGAATGCCACCAAATCCAAGATTCATCTTCGGTTAATCTCTCTCCCTCACTCTGCATCAGTTGATCAGCAAACTCCCTGACTGTACTGCATCCAAGCATTGTTTTCAGCTTACACAAGCTATCACTCCCCTCATCTTGGGGAACTGGTTCCGATAAATAACTTTCCCTTCTACAGATTTTCAACCACTGTTGCCCCGAATTTTTATTTGTATCTGAGTAGACTTTCCGCCTGGCCCCACCCCTGTATATGGCTCTCAAAATATGCTCAATTGTGAACTGCTTTTCCAAGATTCCAGCTCATATATAAAGTCATATTGTCTAAATTAAGTACTATAATTATAAAGGCAATCATTTTGCTCCATTATACCATTGCTCTGTTTTACATATCATTTTTCCAAGATCTGGCTGTTATCCCATAGAGGCTTTCTGTTTTAGAACATCCAAAAATAAATTCTTCCCTATGTATCCTCTGTATCCCTCTACCATTCAATCAATTTCTAGACAAGGAAAACCCTGAATTATTCTGAATTACTCTCCAGACCAGCCAACAGGTCCTATTAATCATGTTTCCAATGTACCTCCTTCTGCACTACTTCGTATGTTTTAGGCCATTGGATTGTTGCCCTCTGAGTTTGCTTTCTGTTTCACAGCTCTTTATTCCTCCCCCATCAAAAATTTTTTTTTTTCAAGAAACTCCTCCTCTTAAATCCTCACTTTAAATCCTTTAATGACTCCACACTGCTTTAAGGACATATGTCGAATCCTTACTGTGGCATATAGCATCATCTTCCGTTATGCAGCTCTTGCTTATTTTCTCTCCTTATTTTCTGATCACTCCTCCTAAGAGCCTTTAATTCTGGCCATGCTGCCCAGCAAGTTTTCTGAAACCACCAGGCTCAGAGCCTAATGCCTGCTTAACATGATGCACAAACTAGGAAGTAACCCAACAAGATTCATTTCAAATGTCACCATTCCTAGGAAACTTTCTCTGAATCTTTTCCCTTCTCTGCCCTCTAAATGCATCATTTGCATCTTTTATGTTTACAGCAATCATTGAGTTCTATGCTTAAAGCAATGCAGGTATTTACAGGCCTGCAGTATTTGTTATCTTCATCAGCTTTTTTCGTACCACTTAGCACAACACACACACTAGTTCATGCCCGACAAAGTGGTTAATCTACGAGGGGAAGTATAGAGTGATGGCTCTCGTGTTGAGGGTTCCTGTGTCTTAGTACCTGAAGTGAAGTACTGAAGTACTGGTACCTGAAGTGAAAACTCAGAGCTGCTGAAGACAGCATGGCCTATACAAAAGACTAGGAGCTTTGGAACAGGATAGACCTGGATTTTGATCCATATCAGCTTAGCAATGTATCACTCTGACCTTGGGCAACCTCTCTCTAAATTTCTGTTCCTAATCTACATACCAGGAATCACAGTACCTACTTTGTAGACTTACTTAAGGATTGAATAATGAAGTATGAAAAGTCTTTAACATGGGAGCTGGCACATAGTAAAGATTCAATAACTATGTATTGATACTGCCAAAGCAAGGATTTTGGGAAATATACTTTCAATGCTGTCAGCCTCATTACTGTGTATATTCCATTGCTTTTACAGTGAATGTATAACTAACATGAATAATGAGGGAATTATCAGTGCCATAAAGACAAGATCACCAATGAACAATATTTGCTTTTACACTGATCTAGTTTACATGTTCTATGTCAATCTCACCTCTTCCAGGAAAAAATCACCATTTAAAAATCACTCTGTTCTCAGTGTTCCTTTAAGTCTCATTCATTCACCAATTCTGTAATCAAGCAATAGTCTGTAATTGTGAAATTACTCCTTTTAAATCTCTCCTCTACTTTCTCTAAGTAAGTTTTCCTTTTGATTTTCATTTCAAATCTTAGACCTTTGTGATCAGATTCCATTTCCTTGGACTCTTCCATATCCCACCTAAATACTCAGGACAATTTCTGGACCAGTACATCTTAAATAGACTTTTATTGAGTTTGAGACAGAAATTAAAACATAACTTAGTGATTCAATTCCGTGTAAGTATCCTTGTTAATGGTTAGAAATATTTCCCATATGTGATCATAATATACCCATATATATGCTTGGCATTCCACATCACTTTAATACAAGTAGAACATAAAATTATTTTTATGATCAGATCTTCTAGGTACCATAAACTAAAGTGGATAGTGGTATCCACATTTAACCATATGGAGCATTTAGCACAAATGACTACTCAATATAATAATTAATAATCAATAATTTGATTGCTCAAGGGAATATAAAAACTTAATAGAAGAAAAATGCAATGATTTATTTCCATGATTTTTTCATAAATATGCAAGGTAATTCTTAAGCAATAAGAAAAAAGAACAACCCCAAGACGTGAGTGTAGAAGTGATTATGTAGATTGCCTACCCCTCAACAAACCTTTAATTTAACTGGGTTACTGGAAACGAGGCATACCACACAAAACACTGACTAGACCATAGGGAACCTGGGGCAGATAGATTTTTTAGATGTATCAGGGGACTTGAGTGCACTAGTTACCTGCTCTCTGGAAAGTAGAACAGTGCTAGGGAATAATAAAGGGTAGATAGTGGGAGAGGGCATAGTGGGTAGCCATGTTTCATTGAACTATTTACCCAGCCACTCTCTTCTGCCCTAAAGGAAGACAAACACACAAACAAAATGACTTGGGACTCATTAAGATTAATTTTATCTCATATATTGTATTCTTCAAATTTTATCTAAATTCTAAGCATCTGAAAAGCTAAATGTATTTCTTCAACTATATTTCGTGTAACATCCTGTATTGTCTAGCGTAGTACAGATG